>NC_084796.1:108840805-109142472 GCF_963169125.1 Humulus lupulus
CGGATGTCTAAGGATGCATGGCGAGACGCCTTCCTTGCGACCCCCTTGGTGGTGCAGCTCCCTTGGTGCATGGCTTCACTCGCGTGGCCACCAGGTGGCGTGACTCCTATTCCTTCGCGAGGCCCCCTTGGAAGGCCTATTGATGACGCGGCTCCCTAGCTGCTCACGAGGCCCTCCTCCTCTCGTGTGGCCATGTGATGGTGTGGTTTGCTCGGGGCGCGAGGCCGAACGTCTGCTGAGGTGCGAGGCTAAGGTCCCGGGGCGCGACACCGAGGGTGCTCCAGCGAGGCCACGCGGGCTTGGACGCGAGGCGAAGCGTGCATCAGGGGCCTCGCTCGGACGCGAGGCGGGGCGAGCATCAGGGGCCTCGCTCGGGCGCGAGGCGGGGCGCGCATCAGGGGCCTCGCTCGGACGCGAGGCGGGGGCTCGCTCAGACGTGAGGCGGGGCGCGCATTAGGAGGAGGTGGGGCCTCGCTCGGACGCGAGGTCAAGGCTGCTTCAGACACGAGGCCACGCGAGGCCGATGCTGCTGGGGTGTGAGCTTAGGCACGCGGGGCCGTCTCGCAGGGCTTGGTTCTGAGCATGCGAGGCCTGCCAACAAGACTTCCCCCGGGTCACACGAGGCTCCCTTGTGCGTCACGCACCTAGGCATGAGAGGTCACCTCGCGGGGCACAGTCTTAGGCATGCGAGGCCGTCGTGAGAGGGTCGCGCCCCGAGCGTCTCGTGGCTCAAGCATGCATGTAGGCCTTTAAGGGACCTCATCACACAACTTGGTTCTTTTATGGGCGCGGAATATTGAGCATCTACACTTGCCCCCCAGTCTAGGAGAGGACCTTTAGGTGCTCTTGTAGACTATTCACCTTGATTCTTATAAATAGGCCTTCATGCATGGCCTAATATTTTCACCTTACTTCTTTGGCTTAATGGATTGAAGAGCCCTTCCTTTTTCAAGAGGTAAGGGGTTCAATCCCTCACAACCCCATTTTTGCCATAGCTTCTTTTATTTTAATTTTTCAATTCATTTTCATCATTTTTCATTTATTTATTTTTACATATGAGCTATTTTTTTTTTTTTGGGTATCTATTTGGTGGCTAACACATCTTTCTGGTCCATCCTTGCAGACGCGTATTTTTTACCCTTCGGTGCTTTTCGTCCCTCGACCTCCTATCGACCCCAACTACGCTCCATCTTGACCACTCGAGGTACATTTCCTCTCTTATTGTTTTTTATATATATATATATATATCGGGTCCAAACTAGCATTACTCGGGATGGGGTACCTTAGCCTGAGCTTGTAGTGAGTTTGACCATATACATGCCCCTCTTTTTTATACCCTGTAGTGGGCCATTGAGGACGCTTTCATCTAGAGATATTAAGCCTATTCCTTTGTGTTTTGTAGCCATCCCCTCATTTATACGCGAACCCTTTTCCACCTTTGGGACGAGGTCTCATGGCCAGTGACAGCACGTCCGACATACCTCCGGGGGCCGAATTTATTGACTTGTCCTCAGACTCCGAGTCCCCTGAGGGCAATCCTCACCAGGACTATGACTCCTTAAGGCAGGCCTGCATCCGCCACCTTGAGTACATGGCTGAACTTAGGCGTAAAATTTGGGTAATGGAGAGCGAGATTGACTCGGTGTCGAGAGGAGACGGAGGACCTTCACCCCCAGGCCTTAGTGACAATATAGCGAGCCTTAGGATGACCCTTTTCGAATTGTAGTGGGAGTTAGAGTTTATGGAGGGACACCTTCCGCCCGAACCTCCCAACCCATCCTCGCCTGATGACGGTCATGGGGCTGCTACCGCTTCTCCTCAGCCCCTAGTCTCAGTTTTTCCTAGCTTAGCGCTTCCGCCATCGCTCCCTCGATGGAAAACTCTTGCTAGGAAGAAAAAATGGAGGGTCAAGTGTTCTGTCTCTTCCTCACATTTTTCTTTTGATTTTGCAGATATGCCGAAGGCACGCCGACAGGTATCTATCCAGGAACAAGACGATGCCCTTTTACTGGCGTCCGGGCTGGTGTCGCATGTGTCCACGAACAAATTGAAGGAAATCGTGAAGTGCTATTGTGTTCCCCCGGAATATGCCTTATATGCTCCTCAGGAGGCATGCCGGGCCGACCGCCCTAGGAAGGGTCTTGTGGCTTTGAGCGAACACATTTTGAAGGCGGGTGGCACCATTCCCTTGAACCCGTTTTTCGTAGCGGTTCTCAACTATTTTGACCTGGCCCCTCTTCAGCTGTCACCCAACAGTTGGTTGACCCTAAGTTGCATTTTTGTTTGGTTCAAGGAATGGGCTGAACGCGCCCCGATGGCGCAAGAGGTGAATTTCCTGTACAACCTCATGGGATCCCCCAAGTCCAAGGGCTTCTACTACCTGCAAAAGGCCAATAACGAGCTCCCCTTGATAAAGGGATTAGTGTCCAATACAGGGTCTTGGAAGCAAGACTTTTTCTTCATAGAGGGCCCTCTCTCTGTTCGTGAACACTTTTGCGCCACCTCCAGTAAGAACCCTGGTCCTTCTTTACTTCTTATTAGAACTTACTATTTTGTACTCATGCTTGTACTGACACTGGCATGGATCATGCAGAGCAATTTGCTGTTCCTTCGGTAATTGGGTCGGAGGCGAAGGCCGTGAATGACCTCATTATTGCAGACTCCGCCATGAAGAAGGCGGCATTCTTATTCACCGTGGAAAATCTCAACCGCCACCAGTTGTCCCCGGTCTCAAACCCCAAGCTCCTGTGGTCAATTACTGTGTCTAAGAAGACAATGGCTGCATCGGCTGAGCCTTTCCCAAACGATGGTGAGGCTGAGGAGGAGCCGAAGGAAGCCCCCCTTGAATGTGGGGGATCTCACCAGCAACCCCTGTCCCCCGGGGGATGCCCCCCTTATGACTCCTATGACCAGGACATGGCCTTCCAACCTCAGGACCAGCATGTCGCACCGGGATGTTATGTTTCCCTTGGCCCTGAGGGCTGCGACGCCTTCCCTCAGGTTCCTCTCGGCGCTGGATCACCGGGGGCTGATTACGTCGACCTTGCGGAGCCCCCCTCTGATCTACCAGAGTCTCAGTTTTTCACCTTCACTGCGCCCCCTCCCGCTTCGGCGAGCGGGTCGTCTG
This sequence comes from Humulus lupulus, assembly GCF_963169125.1. NCBI lineage: Eukaryota > Viridiplantae > Streptophyta > Magnoliopsida > Rosales > Cannabaceae > Humulus > Humulus lupulus. Next base: position 108,843,933 of record NC_084796.1, read on the forward strand.
TCCTCATCCCACCAGGTGCCCCCAGTACGGAGGGGGAGCCTTGGGTGACTTGGATGGAAACATCTTACGGACAGCGATACACTCAAATTGCCTCGAGCCTCCCTGTATCCGACTGGAATGGTCTTGGGAACGTGACTCAGTCGGACCTTGGGGACACCCTAAGGCGCGCCACGGCCTGGGTGAGTTCCTGTACCTTGCGTCGGTCATTATTATGTATAGATGTACATGCGTTTTTCTTTTTGTTACTTATTGTTGATGCTGTTAACTTTCTTGTGCAGGCCTACACCGTGTCTCTACAGTATGCTGACTCGTCCAGCAACCTCTCCGCGTCTACTGTTGAGAGGGACTGCCTTACAGCCCGGGTCCTGGAGCTCGAGAAAGAGCTTAATGAAACTAAGGCTAAGTTTTCAAAGGTCCGGACCAAATTTTCCGACTTGATACTAAAGAGGAAGGAAGTAAAGGCCAAGACCAAGGGGCTAAAGGACAAGGTTAAACGCTTGGAGTGTGAACTCCAGGAGGCCAAGGCTATTGCGGCCGCGTCGTAGCAGAGAGTTACCCAGTTGGAGGCCGAAGTTGAGGCCCTCAGGGCCGAACTTTAGTCGGTGCAGGAGAGGAATGCTTCCTTGGAGGCGGAGAGGGCTACCACCGAGCGCAGGTCCATAGACCGTGCCCTTTACAATGTGTGGAGGCAGGATCCTAATTTCGAATTCTCTTCTTTTGGTGAACATGCCGTCACTCGAGCAGCCACGTGGAGCGCCAACATTAGGAGGCCCTGAAGTAGTTACTTCATAGCGTTTGTCGGCTAGCCCTCCATGGGTGTATGCTTTCTTCCTTTTTTTTTTTGTGCTTCGGGCCTTTGTAATATGACTGTCATTATTATTCTTCTAGCGTAACTCTTGTACTATCTTCGAAACTTTCTTTTTCAACGTATAAATACATGTGTTGCTATTTATCTCTTATTCGACTGCATTTGAGGCCCTTTTAAGCCTGTATGATGGGGTTTGGTTGGTTCCCCTCTTTTATTTACCAGGCTGGAGGTCCTTTGGAGCCCATGTGAAAGGGTTCACTGGGGCCTCTTTTGGTGCCTCTTGGTTACTTTTATAAGGATATTTTGACCCCTTGGGTCCTAGCTATCCTTTTATATATTCTTGCGCGCGCTTATTATTTCTTTGCGAGAAGCGTCCTTCTCGTCGTTATTCATAGTACTATTTTTGCAAGGGTCTCTTTTGGGACCCTTTTTGGCTAGGCGGCTTGGTGGCCACTCTAGACTTATTATTGTCGTTACCATACATTTTTTGTAAGTCCCTATGGCCTCCCTTGGTGTTCACAAGGGTAGCTAATCCTTGCGATCCCAAGGGATACCTTGCAAGGACTTTGTTTGAGGCCCTGGTATAGGGGGTCCCTCTGGGATCCCCATCAAAGGGTCCTTTTTTAGAGTCACTTCCTCCTAATGGAGGGCTCTTTTTAGGATCCTCCTAGTGCATAGGGTCCTTTTCAGGGTCCTCCTGACAGGGGGTCGTTTTTAGGGTCCTCTTGGTAGAGGGTCCCTTTTAGGGGCCTCCTTTTTAGGAGGGCAAGGGGTCCTTTTTAGGATCCTCCGTTAGAGGGCCCTTTTTAGGTTCCCCTTGCTAGCCGCATGTTGTTGCCTCCTATCCTGCCCCCCAAGTGTCTGGTGAAATTTATTTCGGCAGGCACTTTGGCTGACGCCCACGTAGCGAAGGAAAATAACACATGAAGTTGCAAACAGTTTCACCCATAACATGCAATTTCATTCATCACATTCATAACAAACAGTTTCATGCAAACAGTTGCAACGATACATATGAGATTTTCATAGAAAATAAAATAAAAAGACTCACACCTACTCAGGAGGTTATCTAAGTAACCTCTTTTATTCTTCTCTATCATACTAAGATAGTGTGCAACACTTGTCCTTTTACCACTGGACGTGGGTGCCTTACTGGCAGTACTTCCTAAGGTGCTCTACATTCCACACCCGAGGTATGATGGTGTCGTCCATGCGCGCCAACTTATAAGTGTTCCGGGGTATGCACTGAGCAACCTGGTAGGGCCCCTCCCAGTTCGCCCCCAGCACTCCTGCTCCTGGGTCTCGCGTGTTAGGGAGTACCTTCCTCAGCACCAAGTCGCCAACTCTGAAAGTTCTCTCTCGCACCCTCGAATTGTAGTACCTTGCGGTGCGTTGTTGGTATATTGCCACCCTCATTTGTGCTTTTTCTCTCTTCTCTTCAAGCATGTCCAAGCTTTCGGCCATAGCTATGCAGTTGGCCTCGTCTTCATATGCCTGTACCCTGAGGGACTCAACCTGCATCTCAACCGGGAGTACGGCCTCGCATCCATAGGCCAAGGAGAATGGGGACTCCCCAGTAGTCGTGGGTGGGGTGGTTCTGTAAGCCCACAGCACATTTGGCAGCTCCTCTACCCAGGCTCCCTTCATCTTTTCTAGCTTCACCTTCAAGTTCTTCTTAAGGACCCTGTTGATGGCCTCCACCTGTCCATTGGCCTGTGGGTGTACCACCGCGGAGAAACTTCTCCTTATGCCCCTTCCCCTACAATATTCCTCGAAAGCCCCTCCCTCGAACTGGGTACCATTGTCAGAAATAATTTTGTAGGGTACTCCATATCTACAAACAATGAATTTTATGACGAAAGTGGTGATGTGCTTGGCTGTTATCTTCATGAGGGGTTCTGCTTCTACCCACTTTCTGAAGTAGTCCACTGCCACCACCGCATATTTTGCTCCACCCCTGCCTGTAGGAAGAGCGCCGATCAAGTCTATCCCCCAGATAGCAAAGGGCCAGGGGTTGGTCATGCTGGTCAATTCACTTGGGGGTTTCTGAGGGTAGTTGGTGTGCCTCTGGCATTTGTCGCATTTCGTGGCAAAGTCATGCACATCTCTCTCCATGGAGGGCCAGTAGTATCCTTGTCTCATGGCCTTCCTAGCTGTGGAGGGTCCGCTCTCTTGGTTGCCACACTCTCCCTCGTGTATCTCATGCAACACTTTCAATGCCTCCTCCTCTTCTACACATCGCAGGAGTGGCATTGAGAATCCTCTTTTGTAAAGGACCCCATCTACCAGGGTGTATCTAGCGGCCCTGTACACCAACCTCCGGGACTCGTTTTTGTCTGCAGGCAAGGTTCCTTCCTCCAGGTACCTTTTGATCGGCTCAGTCCACGACTCCCTTGGGACACTAATCATATGCACGTCCGCGCCTTCGATGCTGGGTTTGGGTAAGTACTCCACGGGTATCGACTCCAAGATATCACCATCCTTGGTGGACGCCAGCTTCGCGAGTGCATCAGCATGGGTATTCCTTTCTCTGGGATTTGCTCTATGCTATATGCCACTAACCGTCCCAGATAGCCCTTCACCCTCTCCAAGTAGGCTGCCATCTTGGGTCCCCTCGCCTAGTATTCCCCCTTTACTTGGTACACTACCAATTGAGAGTCACTGAAGATACGAAGGCGCGTCACTCTCAGCTCCTGGGCCAAACGCAGGCCAGCCAGGAGCGCCTCGTACTCAGCCTCATTTTTGGAGGCCTCAAACCCAAACCGGATCGCGCAATACATTTTTTGTCCCTCGGGCCCGGTCATCATGATGCCCACTCCAGATCCTCCTTCATTAGACGCCCCATCAACATGCAAACTCCATTCCTCTAGACCCCCTCGCTCTTCCTCTATAACAGGCTGCTCCCCTTCTTCACTTCTTCCTCCATTCGGCTGATGGGTGAACTCTACTATAAAGTCCGCCAGCACCTGTCCATTGATGGAAGCTCTTGGGGTATACACAACGTCAAATTGACTCAACTCGATCGACCATTTCATCAGCCTCCCTGAGGTCTCAGGTTTATGTAAGACCTGCCTCAAAGGACTATCCGTCAGGACTTCAATCGTGTGCGCATGGAAGTAAGGTCTCAACTTCCTCGAGGCCACAACTAACGCATAGGCCAATTTTTCAATCTCCGGGTATCGGTTCTCCGCGTCCACCAAACGCTTGCTGATATAGTACACGGGTTGTTGCTGCTTCTTCTCCCCTTTAACCAAGGCTGCACTTATGGCATGCTCAGACACTGCCAAGTACAGGTACAGCTTCTCACCTTTCTCAGGTTTTGCCAACAGGGGTGGCTTCCCCAAGTGCTCCTTCATCTTGACAAATGCTTCTTCGCATTTTTCATCCCAAGTGAACTTTTTGCTCCCTTTGAGGATGTCAAAGAAGGGGAGGCACTTATCAGTGGACCTTGAGATAAATCTATTAAGGGCCGCCACCCTTCCCGTTAGGCACTGCACTTCCTTCTTGTTCTTTGGCGGGCTCATCTCTATTAGGGCCCTTATCTTATCAGGATTGGCATCGATGCCTCTGGAATGGACCATGAAGCCCAAGAATTTTCCTGAGGATACACCGAAGGTGCACTTGACGGGATTCAACTTCATTCGATATTTCCTAAGTGTGTCGAACATATCACCAAGGTCCTTGTTGAGCTCTGTGGCATTCTTGGTCTTCACTAACATATCATCCACATACACCTCCATGTTCCTCCCTATCTAGTTAGCGAACATCTTATTCACCAACCTCTGATAGGTGGCACCCACGTTCTTCAACCCGAAGGGCATTACATTGTAGCAGTAGAGCCCTTTATCTGTAATGAATGACGTGTGCTCTTCATCTGCTGGGTTCATTGGGATCTAGTTGTACCCTGAGTAAGCGTCCATGAAACTCAGTAATGCATGTCCTGCCGTCGCATCTACTAGCTGATCTATCCTTGGGAGTGGGAAGCTGTCCTTAGGACAAGCTTTATTCAGGTTCGAGAAATCGATGCAGGTCCTCCATTTCCCGTTTGGCTTTGGGACGAGTACTGGGTTCGACACCCACACAGGGTAAAAAGACTCACGGATGAACCCGTTGGCCTTCAGCTTGTCAACCTCCTCCTTTAACCCTGCGTACCTTTCTGGGTCTAGCGCCGGCCTCTTCTGCCTGACGGGCCTCGCTTCTGGGGAGATATTCAGATGGTGGCACATCACATCAGGGTCTATACCCACCATATCCTCATGACTCCATGCGAACACGTCTAGATTATCCTTCAAAAATCTTATCAACTCCTCCTTCACGTCACTTTGCAGACTTCTCCCTATCTTCAATTTTCTTAACGGTTCCTCCGTCACCGTGACCTCCTCTACTTCCTCCACTGGTTCTTCTCTTGACTCATCCACAACCCGAGGGTCCAGCTCCTGCGGACCCCCCGCGGGCACACGCAGCTCCTCATGTACCACCATAGCCATTGGTTCCCGCGGTTTCACAGGCGCACGGAGTGAGGTATTGTAGCACTCCCTTGCCTCTTTCTGCTCTCCCTTCATACTAGCAACCCCTCCTGGAGTTGGGAACTTGACAACCAAGTGATATATTGAAGTTATGGCTTTCAATTCTCTTAGGGATGGTCTCCCCAATACCGCATTGAAAGCCGATGCACAATCTACTACGAAAAAGTTAGCCATGACTGTAGTCTGCCGGGGTTGCTCCCCCATGGTGAGTGCCAATTCGATCATTCCTAGGGGTTGCACTGAGTCCCCCGTGAATCCGTATAGGGATGATTGGCAGGGCCTCAGATGACGAATGCCCAGTCCCATCTTTTCCAAGGCAGGGCGATATAGGATGTCCACCGAACTCCCGTTGTCCACTAGGACTCGATGCACGCGCATATTTGCCAACTGAACTATCAACACCAGCGGATCATTGTGGGGAAAGTGTACCCCCTGCGCATCCTCCTCAGTGAATGTTATCGAGTCATTTTCCCCCTTGAAACTTTTCAGGGGTCGCTGTTCCAAACTCATGACGCAGGGGGGCGGACTTCGCCGAGCCTCTCTTGCATATCTATCTCGCCCCTTCCGAGAGTCTCCTCCAAATCCTGGACCTCCAAAAATGGTTCGAACCTCCCCCTGTATTTCTGGGGATCGTCCTTGTGTCTGGGGTGCCGCAGGCTCGTCCTCTGGCCTTGGCCTTTCTCTCCTGACATAACGGCCTAGATGTCCCCTGCGGATGAGCTCCTCAATTTCTTCCTTCAAGTGGATACACTCTACCATGGTGTGACCGATATCCTTGTGGTACTGGCAGTATCTACTGGGATCCCTTTTGGACCGGTCCTTTCTCATTGGTGGGGGCTTTTTGAAAGGAACTCGATCTTCGTTGGTGAGGTAAATATGCTCCCTAGTATCTGTGAGGTTTGTATAGTAAGTATAAGCCGCTTGCTTATGATCGTTCCCTCGTTTGGTTTTCCTCTGCTGGTCATCTCTTGACCCATCGTACGCCCTTTTCTTTTTTGTTACATTCGACCCGTCATTAGCTGGGGGCTTCGCGTGGGGCTCCTCCTTTCCTGCCTTTAAGTTTGCGTGGCCATCTTCCACACGGATGTACTTCTGCGCTCTCTCATAGAAGTCATCTAAGTTGGTGACTTCCCTCTTCAACATGTTGTCCCACAACTTGCTTCCTGGGAGCACCCCGGCCGTAATGGCATTTTTTAACTCTCGGCGAGTCAGGCTCCCCACTTTCGCGGCCTCCATATTGAACCGATGAATGTAACTCTTCAGGCTCTCATTCTCCCCTTGCTTCACGTTGGCCAAGCTGGTACCCGGCATCGTGTAATCCCTCACGGCATGGTGCTATTGGAGGAATTCGTCAGAAAACTGCTGCCAGGACCTGATAGACCCCGGCCTTAATCTTTTGAACCACTTGTAGGCGGGTCCTTTCAAAGTGACAGCGAAGCAGTGGCATCTGGCTCCGCTTCCAATCCCTCTCAGTTTCATCAGATCGTTAAACGCATCCAGGTGGTACTTTGGATCTGTGTTCCCTTCGTAGGGGGTCATATTGGGTTCTTTAAAGTTGGCAGGGAGCCGGATAGCCTGAATCTCCCTCACAAAGGGCGACTCATGGTCGAATTCTTCCTCACAGACCTGGCCGCCTGATGCGGTGACAATCTTGCTTCGCAAGCTCCTCATCTCCATGTCCAGGTCCTGCCTCCTCTTGCTTAGAGAGTCCCTCAAAGCGGACGAGCTAAGATCCGCCTTTCCCTTGCCCTCTCAAGGCGCCATAGGGGGCGTGGTCCCTTTGCCCGCCCTCTTCTTATTGAGCTCCTCCCTTAAATCCGAGGGTTCTCTTTTAGAGGTGACCTCGTCCTCATGGCGAGGGGCAGCATTAGTCCTTGGCGCTGGCTTCTGGGCCTGCTTAGGTGGTTCAGGGTGCTCGCGTTGCTTCGCTCAGGGAGTGTTACTGGTAGAGTGTCGAGTTCTCCCATCATCCACTGGTACGGTGGTTTCCACCCCCTCCCGGCCTTTCTCCTTCCTCTTAGGCAAGGTCATGCTCGATTTACCCTGGAGCAGGCCATTCAGGACCTCTTGCATGTTTTCCAAGGTGGTCTCCAACCTTTGGTTCTTACGGTGGAGCTCACGTATTTCCTCTTCGTAGAATCGAGATTTCGAACTTGAGCTCACAGAATGGACCCGGGGATGCTATCATGGCTACGGGTAGAGGGGCCCGGGTCCTGCTGGCCGGAGTTCGGTACCTGTGGTGGTTTTTGGAGAGGGAACTCATTAGCGTTTCCCGATGGTGCTCTAGGAGGACTTTCTCCAGGTGGAGCGGCCGGTGACGAGGCCACTCTATCACCTCCGTGAACCTCAGGGTCCTTCGGGGGCTCCACGTCCCTGGGTGGAGGAGCATCCTTCATGGAAGCCGTCAGTTGGACTCCGTTCAGGTGAACCTCTACCTCTCGTGGTTCCCTGAGTCGCTTTGAACGTCTTGGCATTTCTTCTTGCCGGAAACAATGGTGGAACAGTAGCTTGAAACTAACATTCCCACAGACGGCGCCAAACTGTTGACGGTGAGAACTCGTCAACTAAGTTGAGTTGGAAAAAATTATCAAGTAAGGATCGTCAATAAAAAAGCTATAGAAATCTAAGTAATACCTCAAGAATAATGACAGAATAACAATGGAGAAATCAATCTTTCATTCACTATTAAGCCTTTGCTACAGTAAATTTTGCAATCCCCTTTCAGGTGGAGTTAGAGTTCATTTTAATGTAGGCTCTAATGGCCCTGGGTACATGGTGGTCCAGGAGACCAAAGGGGTACATAAGTACTCTGTCAGGAAAATGGCATCAGAGGTTGTGGTCGTACATCTAGTACAGGGGCAGGCGTCAGGAGGATGCCTCCACTACTTGTCCGTACCCATGTCTGAGGAGTGGTGACAGGCATAGTGGCGCAGGTGGTAGTGGTGTCGGCTCTGACTCCTAGCCGTAGACGTATGGGCCACAACTCTTATTCCAGCACTCCAACCACCTCATTGGTATGGGTGTCCGTACTCGACATACAATGTCTTAGCGGCCATACCCCGTACTAGATCGTACAAGTATGTTCCATTCGACTCGTACTGGAGCCTCTAAGCACTGGGGTCTTAGAGTGTAAGGAATGGGACCCTTGGTACGTGTAATGGTCATGGCGTGAGGTGGGGGTCTCGGGTCCATGGCACGAGATGCCTGAAGCACCCCGAGGTCACCCACGAGCCTAGGCGATAGGCATGTGGCCTTGACGGATGTCTAAGGATGCGTGGCGAGACGCCTTCCTTGCGACCCCCTTGGTGGTGCAGCTCCCTTGGTGCATGGCTTCACTCGCGTGGCCACCAGGTGGCGTGGCTCCTATTCCTTCGCGAGGCCCCCTTGGAAGGCCTATTGATGACGCGGCTCCCTAGCTGCTCACGAGGCCCTCCTCCTCTCGTGTGGCCATGTGATGGTGTGGTTCGCTCGGGGCGCGAGGTTGAACGTCTGCTGAGGTGCGAGGCTACGGTGCCGGGGTGCGACACTGAGGGTGCTCCAGCGAGGCCACGCGGGCTTGGACGCGAGGCGGGGCGCGCATCAGGGGCCTCGCTCGGACGCGAGGCGGGGCGCGCATCAGGGGCCTCTCTTGGACGCAAGGCGGGGGCTTGCTCAGACACAAGGCAGGGCGCGCATCAGGAAGAGGTGGGGCCTCGCTCGGACACGAGGCCGAGGCTGCTTCGGACACGAGGCCACGCGAGGTCGATGCTGCTGGGGACACGAGGCCACGCGAGGCCGATGCTGCTGGGGTGTGAGCTTGGGCACGCGGGGCCGTCTCGCGGGGCTTGGTTCTGAGCATGCGAGGCCTGCCAACAAGACTTCCCCCGGGTCACACGAGGCTCCCTTGTGCATCACGCACCTAGGCACGGGAGGTCACCTCATGGGGCACAGTCTTAGGCATGCGAGGCCATCGTGAGAGGGTCGCACCCCGAGCGTCTCGTGGCTCAAGCACGCATGTAGGCCTTTAAGGGACCTCATCACACGACTTGGTTCTTTTATGGGCGCGGAATATTGAGCGTCTACAAGTAGAATCACAAATAAACTATCATTCATTCTCTAAGTGCCCACACACTTCTTGAGGTGTAGAGAATGCTTTGGAAGATCTTGGTGTGAGTACCTAGGGGCGGCTTGGATAGGAAGATCATTCTAAATACGAAAAGATAGCAAGGACACTTGATAGGCTTCAAGAGATATCAATTCTATTCTTAACTTTCTTATGATTAATGCATGTATATTAATGGATCCGCATATTTAAAGGTAGTTTAAATATGTTACAAAATTTTTGTTGTAAACTGGACCAACTCTACCACCATTCCGCTGCGTATTAGGAAACTCGTTCCTAACAATCATAACCCCTATGCTACTTGGTATTAAACCTAAAAACCCTTAGGTTTCTATACCCCAAACAGGTATTCTTTAAACCGATTTTCCATTAGGGCTACCCCAGATTAACCTAGAAATTTTCCCAGTTTTATGAATGTCTTATTTCTAAAATACGTTTGGGTTCGCTCATGGGGCCTAAACCGAAACACATTTCCTATTAGCACTTGGAAATAGCCTAACGATACCGAACAATGAACACTGTTGAGAAAAAATATATCATTGGATAATAAATAAAAAATCAAACCAAGGTCTAAAATACTTACAGGAAATATGTTCGATTCGAAGAGGGTGTAGATACGGCCATGGGAAGCTCCTGGAAAGCTTCTAAAGGTCTGGGATACGATGAAAATTTCTGGGAATTCTGGAGAAGAAGAAAGGAAACTTGAGAGTTTGAAAACAAAGGTGGTGAGGTTTGAGGACTGATCACCCTATTTATACGTAAACCGCGAAAATTAATTTGGGCCATCCGATTGGGTTAGCTCGAGATCCAAGGCCAAGATTAATTAGACCAGATGGCGGCAAAAAGTTGACAGGACAATTATTTCAGTCTTCGAAACCCGAACAGACCCCAATCGCAGAAGGCCACGTGTCCAGTACTTGAGTAGTAGGCAGGCACGATTTTGTGTGACAGAAGTCTAAAATCCCCTACTGTGTATGTCAGAAAGTGACGACATCAAACACGAGCAGGAGCTTGGGGGGAAAATGTTGTAACCTAATTTTAGCATGAGTTCACTCATTCAGCTCGGGTACAGATGGCAAGTACATACGTGGAAAGATAACCAAGTAGAATATTTGGTTATCAACCATGTGAGCAGCTCGAGATTCATAATGGCCAGATCTAATGTTAGGCGTCCTGGACTTATTACGAGTCGAGGGTCAGATAGCTGTCAAGCTTGAGCTCGGATGAGATATTTAGCTCGTGAGGACCTAGATATAACGCATACTGAAGGATCCCAAGAGACTCGGGGATTCTTTATACGCTCATTAATGACGAGCTGCATCGTATTTATGTCATTTATTACCCGAGATAGCAGGAACGTGTTTATTATGTTATCAAATCATATCCCAATGTAAATGGGAATAATCTGTATTAATCATATACCATATGTGTAGTTACGCAGTTTGTTTACACGGTTACCCAAACCTGTCCATAGAATTCCCCTATAAAATACCGGGAATATTGGACAGGAGAGGGGACCATTATTCTGTATAACTGAAACTCTGGCAAAATAAAGAGAGAAACAGTAATAATATTGACTCGTGGACTAGGTGGATTTTAACCACTGAACCACATAAATGTTTTGTGCCTTTTAGTGAGTTCTTGGTATTTCATTACGGATTATTATTAAGCACTAATATACCCATTTTATTTCTTAATATCTCGTTGGCGAAAAATCGCGTCAACATAAGGCACCAGATGGTCATTATTGAAAACATAGGGTAACAAGTTTGTATTTCGATAAAAAAACAGGGTACCAAATAGGTATTTACCCTTTAAAGAAATGTTTGCTGCTAGTTGATAGTAGATTATATTATATATTTAATATGATATTATTCTAATACGTGAATTTTAAGTTTGATTAAATTTTACTTAAATTATAAAACGTGTGGTTTTATTATTTTTAAATAATTATCATTGTTGACGCGGTTTTTCGCCAACAGTAGATTAAGAAATCTAATAGGGATATTAGTGCTAAATTGTAAACCGTAATGAAATAACAAGAACTATTTTCTACACACACAACTTTTACGTGGTTCGGTGGTGAAAATCCACCTAGTCCACGAGACAGTATTATTACAATTTCTGCAGAGATTTTGTAATACAAAAAAATTCGTTCCCTTCCCTATGCATTATTATTGATATTTATAGGGGAATTTCCTAGACAGGTTTGGGTAACCACGTGAATAAATCAGGTATACATTTAATACAGACTATTCCCATTTATATTGGGATATGATTTGATAACATAATAGAATATACTCATGTTATCTCGGATAATAAATGATAGATATGTGTTAACCGAGATTTTCGGTAACTATATTAATAAATGTTACTTAAGGATAATTGTAATGAAAGCTGAAGATTAACACGGGGTTTTTACGTGGTTGGGGCGTTAACTAGCCTTAGTCCACGAGTCTGTAGTATTAGAGCTTGAAAAACCTTTTACAATGGAGTTTCTCTCTGTGTTTTGACAGGGTTGTTGTATCTCAGATGAAGAGAGATCCTTTTTACAGTGTTCTGTAGCTTACATTTATAGGCTTATGGGAACACTGGGTCTGGGCCGGGTACGACCCGGGCCCGTCGGAGATATGGATACTCTTGGCCTTTCTAGTGGAAGCCCAATACAAAAGATACAAAATACATGAATTCCAGACCAGCTAAGGCCCAATAAGTTGACTCAAGAGCTATGTCTTGCCCGACAAAACGGTGCTTTTGGTCTGGACATTTCGAGTTACGAGGCAGATTCAGGAGACAAGACTAGTTAGAGTACTTGGCAGCGCAGACCTGAAACAACGGCGTGCAATCTCGAGGTGGCCTTTTCTGCAGGTGAAAAGTGGGGACAACGCCCACGCGGAATGGGGCGGCTTCAGGGTCCAGGACGCTTGACCCCTCCAACCGGGGGAGAGGTGATCCGGGTCCGTTTACCTTTGTCCCTCTTCATTTACCATAGGCCCGGACCGTACCAGGATCCGGGACCTGGACGCGTAGGTCGTGAGGGATCCGAATGATCTGTACATCACCTGGACGGCCGTCCCGGAGGGCCATGCCGGACCCCTCAAATGGGCCCAGACATGCACCCCCGGTCCATACCCCTCCCCTCGAACATTTTTCGTACCAAGAGGCCTTGGGCCGGGCCCGCATGCTTACATGGCCCCTGACAATGGGCCTGGACGAAGGCCCCGAGCCCATGCAGGAAATGGGGATAACAATATGCAATACAACTTTGACATTAATGACCATATAAGGAGGCTCCAAATCTCTTGGGATCCTTCGGTATGCATTCTGAGCAGGTTTCCACGAGCTGGATATCTCACCCGAGCTAGTGTTCAAAGACTATTTGAACCTTAGTTCGTATTAAGCTCAGAGCGCCCAAATGTGGATCTGGCCATTTTAGGTCTCGAACTGGATTGTTATCCTAAGAGGCAGTTTGATAACAACATGTACATCGTGTTGTCAGGTCCCAACTCGAGTTGCTCACATCATTGTTAACCAGAGGTTCCGCTCGGCTGCTTTTCCACGTATTCATCTGCCAGTTGTACCCGAACTGAGTGACTACACCCGTGCTAATTTTTAGGGTACAACAATCATTATAAAATATCTCAAAAATATCATATCTTAATTTGTTTATTTATTTATTTAAATAATTTTAAGTCATGTTTACAATCTAACGTTAAATATAAGAATATTTTGTTAAATATAATAATATTCCGTTAAAGTTAATGGAGAAAAAAAATGAGAAACTGTTAAAACTAAGAATTTGTGTTATCTAAACACTTTTTATGTAGAAAATATTTTTATAGTTATTAATACTAGGGGTGAACATTTGACCCGCATAACCCACCCGACCCGAACCCCGAGAACCTGGTTTTTCAGAAAACCTGTTCATTTCAGGCCTAATCTGATCCGAATCCGACATGTGTCGGGTCAGGTTTGGGTTCTAAATTTTAACATACACAGGTTCAGGTTACTCCCGAACCCGACCGAGTGTATATAAAAAAAATGAAACCCTAAAAAATATAGCCCTTTCTCTTTCTCTCTCAAAATTTTCAAGAAGATCCAATTTGTAAAAAAAAAAATCAATTGAACCAAACTAACAACAAACTTTAAAAATTTAAAAAGTGTAAAAAAATGGTATTTTTGAAAATTTTGTACCAATGCTCATTTTCAGCCCAAAGCCCAATTGGTCTAGCCCAACTCGAACCCGACTCCCCCACCCTCGATCCGACCAAACCCAAAACCCGAAAAATTCAGATCGGATTTAGTACCACTTTTCTCCACCCGAAACCTGCAAAACCCGATGCACCCGAAACCCAAAAATTCGACCCGCGTGCACTCCTAATTAATATATATATATAATTATTGTCTTTCAATTGAATTAGGACTTTTTTGTCAAATTAATACATATATTTTTTAAAAATTAAAATATATCCAAATTTATAATTTAGTTAGTCATGTGTATGAATACTTAAACTTATTTTTTATTATTATTAAAAATGGTACGTACATGTGCTTAGATGTGTTTAGAACACCTCAACAATCACACATAATGACTGAAAGGTATTTAAGATATTTAATATGAAAAGACTATTTTACTACAAATTATAAAACAAGGACATTTTATTACTAAAACAAATCATTTGGGTCATTCTTCTCTTAAGCCAAAAAAAATAAATAAAAAGAGAGAAAGTAGAGAGACAAAAAAAAAGGGAGCCTTTTTTATTTTTTTAAAAAGAAGAAAAAACAAGAGGAGAGAGAAAATGATGTACGGAAAAGTAAAAATAAAATAATAAAACAATAATTTTGTAAAACAAAGGGAACAACATTTTATTATTCACAAATTTTTTAATTTTATGTTAAAATTTGTTTTGTGAAAAATATTATTTACTTTTAAAAAATAAAAATAATTTTTTTGTAAAGCAATAATCGCTAACAGCCTCCAAGATTTTGGAAAATAAGAATAATAATACTAACTCTCTAACCTACACTCTTGCCAAATAAAAATGCTACGTACCAAACTAAATGATAAAAGAAGCCCCCGGCGAGGATCGAACTCGCGACCTTTCGCTTACGAAGCGAACGCACTACCACTATGCTACGGAGGCCTAACATGCAATGTTGGTATAAGGGTAACTATAAATATAAAAGGGAATATGTAGTCCAACGTTAAGGTGATTTTTTCTTTGAAAACAAATTAATTAGCCACGCAAATTCATGCGTGGTTACGTAACTTACGTTTATAGATATTTGTAGACGTATTAATGTACTTTGTTGAAAATCCAAAGTTTTGTTAGATTCATTTATTTTATTTTGTTTTTATTGATGGTTGGTTGTAAAGAATAAACAGATATATGATGTCAAAAAAAAACAGCTATATTGCCAAGTAACAAAACACTTGATCCTTCATGTAGTGCAACTTGGATGTATAGAATGAAGGTTTCATTATAACTAAGCGACAAGGTTCAAATGAAAAAAAGCTGTCAAGAAATGGGGTCTAATCATATCATATATTTGAACCTTAACAATTCTGTTGTAAAATTTTGAAAGTTAACTTCTTTACAAATCCATGGCAAAGAACCGTAATTGATCTTACACGTAGATTATTACACTTTCTTGTCAGAAGAAAAAAAGAAAGAACAATCATAATGACAGTGAAATAGAAGAAAAGAATGCAGTTGAACACTACTTTGCAAACAGCTTTCGCCGTCGGCGCCCTGGCTTGGCTCGCAAATTCGCTGCCTCTCCCTTAATAACCTCATCTACCAAGTCCTTAAAAATGGAGCGCTCTACATCTAGGACTGCTCCAGAAATGTCACCAGAAAAGTCTGTCCAATTCTCCGATCGATGCATAACATCCTCCCACAGGATGGTTTTCAAGCCATCATCCTCACCCTCTAAGCTGAAGTCTAGTTTTTTGGTTTGGAATTGTTCAATCTCAAAACACAACTCCTTTAGAAGCTTTTGTGCATTGAGGGTCTTCTTTGCTAGTTTTTTCGTCCTCAGCCATGGTTTGCATGACTCACCAACCAATGACAGCTTCCCAACAAGAATCTCATTAACAGCGTCGAATATGAGCTTCCTGTGAAGTTTCTCCTTGTCCGATTTAACATTGACAGCATTGACAAGGCTGCATTCTTCTTTTGATTGCAGGCTGCTTGCCTTGGTTTGCTCCAAAACAAAGAATAACTCAGGGTTGATGGGGTGGCCTGAGGGATGGAGATGTAGTGTTGTTAGGCCAGAACCAAGATCTCTGAGTAGGAGGCCTGAAGCCAACAATATTTCAGAAACGTATCTGTGATCGGGATTTGTATTCTCACAAAGAGATGCAATGTAGTCTGTCCTTGCTTCATCATGACTGGAGTTCAATCGTCTAAGCTTCTGAACTAAGTTTTCAATATTCTCTAACTTTTTGCGATTGATCTCAGAGGTAAGGCCAGACCCTGTGCTTTTATCAGGGGAGCTCCATTGATCTTGATCTAAGTTTTTCATTTCATTGGAATCCTCAGCTTTATCACCTGTAGGTTAAATGATTATAAAAGGTTACATAATTGATTATTACAGTTTGCTTCTTAGGGAATGCTGTTTTCTGAAATTTTAACTAAGACAATGATATTAAACATGCAATGTAAAAAGCTGACAAATTTGAACAAAGTCTGGTTCTATTCTCATAGTATCTCATTTCAGAAAGAAGACCACTTTAAGCTGCTGATGTAAGATTTACAAGGTTAACTAAGATATTTAATTCATTTCTTAACCCAAGGATGGTACATTCCAACTCACATGCTTTAAACCAAGACTCGGGGGCAACAACACGGCTGCTTGATCTAGATCATCTAGAACTACATCTAAATCTCTGACTATGGCAACTCGGACTCTATTGAACATTACTCCCTTTTCCCCACAAAATTAAGACTTCATATTAAATTGAGAAGGATTTTGTTAATAATTGTTAAAAAAATTTACCTCGGAGGACAGTTGGTATCTGTCTAACTGGAGAAGGAGCATCATCTTTGTAAGCAGAGGTATCAAGAACAGAAACAGGACTAGGATGTTCGGGTGCGACTGTAGGGAGTTCTGCAAATGACTCTTCTTCATCAAGCCTTGGAGTTGCTCTCTGAGACAAGAAACAAGAAAACAAAAGACAAAAAAATTGTCAGGTCAATGATAAAACTAACTGGCTAAAACAGAGGAGATAAGATAAATAGCAGCCTATACCTTCTGTATTGAGCCAGATTCCAAGTATTTGGCAACCTTCATGGATGGACTCAGACTGCAATTCATGTCAGTAGATAGTAGAACACTGGTGACTTCGACATCTGTTTTTAAGTCCAAAAGCATATTGTCTTCTGAGTGCAAAGATATGTTGTCACCTTGGCAACTCAAAGACTTTGATTCATTACTAATCTCACTTAGTTGATCATCACATTGTTGTGAGTTATTATACTTTGGCCTGGCTCTTCCACCTGGTGAACCTGTGTCTGTTGACTGCCTGTTAGTTTGCCTTCTAGGCTTGTTTGAATTAGATGGAGGGGTAGGCGGACGACTTCGTTTCTCCATCTCAAGCTTCTTCTGTTGTAGTCTTGGGCTCACAGAAGCTGAGCTCTTCACTGTATTTGTTGCCGTGTTTTGCATTGAAAGTTGTTGAGACCTAGACTGAGCTGATTTTGTGTTCCTGGCACCTCCTCTCTTGTCAACAGAATTGACAGCAGCATCCCTACGACTGAACTTAGGGGCCGTTCGGCTGTTATTTGGAACCTTTTTACCATCTACAGCTCCACCATTATGAGATTTATGGATCTCAGAATGGCCATCCACAGAAACTGCTGAGGAAGTAGATGTAACAGATTTTTCAACAAGTTTAGCTGGTTTCATGATCACAATTGGAGACTCAAAGGTCCTTGAGGAACCAGGCCCTCTAAGTGAGAAGCCATTAAGATGGTTGCTCTGTGAATACCTTTGGTCTGCAGACCTTTGATTTAGATTGTAACTCACATGTTCATGGCACCCCGCCGCTCCAAAATTAGAATCTGGTTCTTCTTTTCTGGTGTCTAGCAGTCCCTTTGATTGCATTGCTTCCAATATCTGCTTAAGAGCCCTGAGATCTTTCCCAGATTGTTTAAATTCTAGATCTTTTAGTCTCTTTTCAATCTCACTATAAACAGATGGGAAGGAGTTTGAAGTCCTTGCTGGAACTTTTACAGGTCTAGAACTAGTTTTCTGGGAACCTTTATTTCCATCTTGCATTCTCCACGGAGCTGGTTCAATTGGAAACCTTGAACTTGAAATGGGCTTCATTACAAAGTCACTATTATTCCATTGTGGTGATGATGGCTCTTTCAGTAAGTTTCTTGGGGAGTTTGGAAGTCGAATTGGCCTATTAAGATTATTTGTTGTTGGTGACCTTGTAGACGAATCACCATCTTGAATTGGAAAGGTTTTGATCAAACCCAACTGACCATCCCCAGCTGAAGTAGAATCTGGCAATGCATCCAAGCCCATCAACTTTGCCACAACACTAGGAGGTCGGTTTTGAGTTCCTGATGACTCTGGCAGACTAGGGTCATTCTCATTCAACATTCTACAACTCTTGGCAATCTTTGAAAGGTTGGAACCTCGCATTGAACATTCTCGACTATCCAATGAAAGTCTCGGTGACTCTTTTAGCTTAGCAGTTGATTTGAAGGAATCTCGTGATTCAAATGATAGACGATTAGTTTCTCTTCCATCACATGAAAATCGACGAGCATCCCTTGAAATTGAGTGCCATGAACCATCTTTAGACTCATTTGATGATCCTGGATCTTCTCTAGCATCATTATAATACCATGGAGCTTCTCTCAGTTTAGCAAGAACTCTAAGAGACTCCTTCAGGTCAACTGGTGTATTTTGTTTTCCACTAATTCCTACTCCATTAGATTCATCCACATGTTTGGAAAGCTGTAAGGGCCTTGGGGAGTCCCTATGCTTTACTCCATGACCTCCTGCTGCTTCCTCTTTAGTTGCAGTCTTAACTGATAGTCCTCGGGCTTCCCTATACATAGAGTCCTTGACCACATCTCGGAGGTCAAGGGAGTGCCTCCCTAACCGTGGAGAGATGCTTGATTGGTTTCTTACTGGATCCTTTGATGAAGTTTCAGGGATAATAATTCGATCAAATGAAAAAACTTCCTGCTGAGCTGTTTTATTACCATCCAGAGATGATACTGATGAACAAGAGGATGAGACAGATGCTCTTGATGATTCTGTAGAAAATCTTTGCTTTTCATTAACACTCTTGTTTGAATTTACCTCCTACAATAACAATCAGAAAAGGTTTAGAACAATATCGTGTATGCTAAAGCATCAAGTAACCATAATAGAAGTTGTGACTGAAATTGAATCATTCCATTTTTTTTACTGTTCTGGACTGAAAATAACCATAATAAAACTCCAAACATTATTTGTTAGAGAATGAAGTAATGAAAAAAGAGCTTACTCCTGAAGTCTGCTGATAGTGCAAATTATTAGATTGTCTTTCCAGATTAATGTTGCTGAAACTGGAAGTTCCTATAAAGAATGAAAGCACAAACTTTAGAAGCCTGAAGACTCCCCAACTTTTCAATCTTGGGGGATATAATATCAAAACAAAACTTTCCCCAAAATAAATCTTGGAGCAAGGGCAGATATTACATATTCATATAAACCTATAGGCAGACCAGCATTCATTTGAACAGCCACAAAAAATGAAATCGAAACAATTTCATTAAAATGAGACAGGTGCTAGCTTAAAAGGATGAAGTAATAGAGAAAAGGCTAAGTTTTAAGAGAACTACATTAACCATAGATGAAAGGAAAATTACCTGGGGGAGGAAATCTCTTGTGGCTAATGCGCTTCCCAGTAAGGACAGGGTGACGATCAAAAATCTGAAAAATCCCAGTCATGCATCCTATTTGCTTTTGTAAATCTGGATTCTCATCAGCTAGGGAATGTAAAATCTTAGCAGCCATCTTAACTTCCTATCTCCACAAAATCAAATTCTAGTCTCCTCTTCTCAACTTTATTAAAACCAGAGCCATCTGCAAAAAATAAGTCTCTTCCACAATGTTGGACCAGTCTTTGAAGCTTTACAACTTTCAAGACCTTTATTAACCTCTATATCAGTAATTTCAGACACCTAACTCAGCTACATACCCTCTTCTGAGTTCTGACACAAAAATCAGTAATATCAGAAAATTGCAGTTGAATATGCTTGGCACTCTCGGGTAACTCAAGAATTTCACGCACCTCAAAAACCTTGGCTTCCTCTGACAACAATATCCTGCTTTCAAGTACCAAGAAAAATCTTGACTTGCCCTCCTAACAGTGTCTGCTCTCTTAATGTAGTATATTAGAAGTAGCTCAATTTAAGCTCTCCGTATTATTCATTCTTTTAAATCCAATCACAGCATCCCATACAACCAAAATCAAGTTAATCTACTCCACAATTGCTCTGAAAATCCTATTTCCTCTGCTAGTTACAGCTCAAAGAAACAAACTTTATCTTCCTTGAAAACCCACCAAGGAAATAAACAAAATAAAAAATTTAAAAGAAATCTTTGCTTTTGCAATCAAACAATCACAACCCACTACAAAATTTCCGATGAAGCAAGTACCCTTTTGAGTATTTCACGGGTTTCTCCTCCAAACAACTATAAGTTTTCAAGCCACAACAGGAAAAAGGAACATACCCAGAAGACCATATCACAAAACCAATGAGTGGAAAGAAAGAAAGTTGTTTCGTTTCAGAGAAACAAATCAGGCAAAACAGTGTTTCACATCAAAGGGCCTAAAGAAAACGGAGAGAGGGACCCATTAACATTTAACTATTACAATGTACAACAATGAAACACAGAACCCAGAGTTTTTTTTACCAGCAGCACCTAACATTACCTTCAATTTGCCTAAAAAGAAACTAAAACCTATGCAAAACCGGTTTGTAACAAGGAATCTCTGCAGATCCAAGAAGAGATTTTTCCATAAGGAACAAGTGGAAAGACAGCTCAGGAGAGACAGGAAGGTGTTGCTATATCATTAAAATGTGTAAACGAATCTGGTGAGAGAGTCAAGACCAAGCGTTGGCTAAACTAATAAATATTATAATTATACTCTAGAGAGAGAGAGAGAGAGAGAGAAGGGCATGCACCATGTGTATGAGGCTGTTGGGTTGTGTTTGTATGTATTTTTGTGGGTCAGAAATCCTCAAGGCTTCTATCCCAGACATCCATGTGAGATGTGTATGTGGGTGGGTCTAGCCTTGTCTGCATGTGCATGTGACCTTGTCAGGAGAGAGTGAAGAATTAGAGGATTTATGTACTGCAAAACAAAGGAAGGAAAGAAAAAAAGCATTCTTCTCCACCCTACCTGCAATGCAAGATCTTACTCTTTATTTATTATTTTTTTATTTCCAAGCAAAACTATTATAAATATATAGTGTGTAAAACTGTATATATGTCCAAATGCCTTTTCCTTTCATACTATTGTCGGCTGCTCCTTTTACCACCACACCATACCACCCTTCAACTTCAAGCTTCAGTTTAGTCCATAATAGGTGAACATGTTGTACATTTTCCCCCAAAAGAGCAAAAATATGGAAAATGGAAAAATTAATTCCGAACATAGAAGATGAATAATAGGTGAGTTGTGAGTTGCGAGTTGTGAGTTGTGAGTTGTGAATGAGTGGTTGCACGTATCAATCTTTATATCTTATATATGATGACACTAATGTACAAATAGGAGCTGATTAAAAATCATATATATATATATATATGTGAAGATTATACATTTGGTGCAAGTGGACACACTAGGACCATTTTCATACAATTTGTATTTATATATATGAAATGGTACAGGAAGAAACCGAGAATATTAATGATATTTATATGTATGCTGATTCCAAATTATTTTGCCTATTAAAGAGAACTTTGCTGATTTAATTGGGAGTATATATGGTTTGGCTTTCAGTTCATGTATATTAAATAAATAGAGACAGATAGTGGTACGACGATATTATTTGTTTATTTATTTTTAATGGGTGAAACAGATCAAAAATCATGAAATATATTTTCTATTTCTTTTTTAATACGGAAAATATCTTATTGGTTTTTGTGTTTTTCTTAAATATATAATTCGTCATTGTGTTTTGTTAAATGATAATTCATTCTCTGTGTTTCATAAAATAGATCAAAATAGTATCATATAACTGATTTGGTCCAAATATTTTCAAATATAATATTTCACTGTCAACTCTTATATCACTTTCTCTGTTTATCTCAACTCATCGCTTCACCAACGACTTAATAATTAATTTTATAATTAAAAATATTTTGACAAAAGTCAAGTCTAAGATTATTTTAATCTATTATATAAAACATAAGGTCTGAATTGTCATTTAACAAAACAAAAGTTAATCATGTATATGAAAAAAAATATAAGAGCAAAAATAGTATTTTTCCTTCTTAATATTGATGATTATCTTTTCAACACTTACTTTAAGTCATGCATCCTACCCTATATCTCTATATATAATAAGTGTGCAGACAACTAGACAATTGAAATTTTTGGTTTTAATAATTTTTATTTTTTAAAGGTTAATTTTAATGGAATATTTTTATATTTAACAGAATATTTTTATATTTAACTGTAGTTTATAAACACTTAAACTTAAATAAAATAAATAAATAATTAAAAAAATTAAAGTAAGATATTTTACCATGATAAATATTTAAAAATAATAAATAATTAAACAAATTAAAATATGATATTTTTGAGGTATTTTATAATGATAATTATTTAAAAATAATAAAATCATATGCTTTATAATTTCAATAATATTTAATTAAACTTAAATTCACTTATTATAATAATAGTATATTAAACATATAATATAATCTACTGTGAATTAGCAACAAATTGTTTTTAAAAAAAATAGCAAGAAACTTAAATTTAAAATTTACGTATAATATTTAATAATTACATTAAATATATAATATATAATCTATTGTTGTCACTTCCATATACTTAAACAAAAACTAGAACAAACTAGAACAAACATAAACTTAAACAAAAATAAATAAATTAGTTAATTAAAATAACATATTTATTTCAAATTTATACGACATTAATATAAATTTAATAAAAATAATTAATAAATTCTATAAATAAACTAAGCAAACGTGCATATTGCGTGTTGCTTGTATCTAGTAATTAATAAATTCTATAAATAAAACTAAGCAAACGTGCTTAGTTTTATTTATAGAATTTATTAATTATTTTTATTAAATTTATATTAATGTCGTATAAATTTGAACTAAATATGTTATTTTAATTAAATAATTTATTTATTTTTGTTTAAGTTTATGTTTGTTCTAGTTTTTGAATTTGGGAGTAACAAAAAGAGATTATTTATTATATATTTAATGTAATATTAAATATTATACGTGAATTTTAAATTTAAGTTTCTTGCTAGTTTTTTTTTTTTAAAAAAATTGTTGCTAATTCAGAGTAGATTATATTATATATTTAATATGATAGTTTAAGTTTAATTAAATTTTATTTAAGTTATAAAATGTATGATTTTATTATTTTTAATAATTATCATTCTAAAATATCTTAAAATATCATATTTTAATTTGTTTAATTATTTATTATTTTAAAATAATTACCATTGTAAAATATATGAAAAATATCATATTTTAATTTGTTTAATTTTTTATTATTATTGTAAAATATCTCAAAAATATTCTATTTTAATTTTTTTAATTATTTATTTTATTTAAGTTTAACTAATTACAAATTACCATTAAATATAAGAATATTTTGTTAAATATAATAATATTCCGTTAAAATTAATATTAAAAAAATGAAAAACTGTTAAAACTAAGAATTTCCGTTATCTACACTTTTATTATATAAAAGAGATATGATTTGGCTTAATGACAAATTATATTGTTTGTATTATAAACTGAAGGAAGTAACCTAATGGTCTTCCCCTCGAGGAAAAAAAAAACCTAATGGTCAATGCAAATGGCCGTCCAAAATTCATCTCTTCCTTTTATATATACATATATATATATATATAATATTTTTCATGGAGGGCTATAAATCTTTTAGTTGTAGTAGGTGAGAACAAATGTATTAAAAATTGTAGGAATTTAGAAGTGTGAACATATATGATTGTACATGGGAGGCATAACCACACCAAGACCAAGAAATGGTCATTAAGAAAATAAAAATAAAAGTCAATTTATCACATAATTGATCGTATTATATTTATATTTATCCATTGTCAATGTCATGGGAAAGAATTATAGATATTAATATTATACTTGTAATAACACATATATATATATATAGGGTATGTATATAATGAGATTGACATTTTGAAAATATGGTCAAAGAGAAGTTTCTAACACACTATTTTATTATCTGTCTGCAGCAGCACTTGCAATTTATAGGTTGTATTTCAACCAAAACCAATAATGTAAATATATAATTTAAGAGACTAATTAAGTATGCTATGTCAATTCCTTTGGCACATGGCTCCTCACCAGTACCACACCATATATTTTTTTGTCAAAATCCCCATCTATTACACAATTTACTCTCTCTCTCCATGAAATTAAACATTTATGGATCTTTCAAGATGAAAAATTTTACAATACAAAACCTTTAATGGTATGTGTAATAGAAGAAAGAAAGAAAGAAAAAGATGTGACATCACTACTTCATATATTTTGTCTTTTATGGGCACCAGTATATATCACTAGAAATAATCATAGTTTTTTTGATAGGCTATATGTAAAGAAAGTGACAATAGAAAAAATATACAATAATATGTATTAAAATTAATATGATTTGAACATGAAGCTAACTCATCAACTACTGGTACAGTCATCAGATTTAATTTAAGGCCCCTTCAGTATTGGCTTATCGTATAGGTACATACCAAAACTGAAATTTACTTCCATTTTTGTCATTGATTTGAACTAGTAACAACTTTATAGATGGCCCATTTTTTCAATGTAAAGACAACTATTACTGACAGGATTGGTTCTAACATATAAGTTTTTAATATCAAGACATTTATTCATCATGCCCATATACATTCACTGGAAAATTCTACATTCACTATAGTTATTTTCCCACTATATTACCTGTACTTGATTAATTTGTGTTATTATGTTTTAGAATACATCTCTATATATTATAGGCTGGTTATTATTTATATAGATAATAGAAGACTGGTATTAATTGTTATAGATGTAGTTGTCAAGCACTTAAAAGTGAACCAAACTTGCCCTGATTCTATGAACCTTTTTGTCTTGTGCATACGTTTTCTAATGAAAAAAGTGACCTTTTTTGCTGGAATTGTATCAAAAGTGACTTTCAATTAAGTACGTACTCATCAAATATGTGCAGATGAAATTTCCTAGCTAATTACCTACATACATTTTTATATGAGTATTGTTGAGGCTCTTAACATATAATATGTGTGGAGCATCATAAAAATCAAAATAAAATATATATTTATAATGTTTTTATGAATCCCAGCTAGAAAATAAAATCAAAGTAATTTTGTAAAAAAATATTATAAATATAAAAGTCTATTATAAAATTGTAATTATTTTTTCTCACATAACCTTTTCTTGGCAAAATCATAATTCCAATCAAACAAAGCCTCAAATTTGACATAGATGAATTGCTGGCTATATATCCTTGTCCATATTGATTTACTTTAGTCATCATACTTTACCAGGACAATTATGAAATCGTTATAGTACTTATATTATTAAACACAAATAATAATAACAGTTATCATTATTATAATAATAAATACCATATATATTTTAGTAGGTGATGATGATATATTATAATAGAACAAAAGATAGAGTCCCCACAGCCAAAAAAGCAATGAAAATACATGTGATATGCCTAAACCCTATTAGAGCAAGCTCAACTAACCTATCTCAATCATTCCATATAACCCATGTTCCATGGATACATGATCATCACCTTATTATATTCACTCATCTCTTCATAATTGGAACATATACTTTTGCTCTTTCTAACTGTGATGATATATATAAATATATATATATATACACCCCATACCACCAATAATCATGCCATGCATGTTGATCATCATATCATGGCTGAATTGTACTATCTAGAGATAGATCAACTATCTAAGTTGGATAATTTAATCCATGATATATTTTGGTATCATATAAGTTTATCCAAAATTAATGATATCAAAGTCAAGATATCATGATGAGTATGAGATACATTTGACATGAATATACAATTCGGCCTGCAAAAGTGAGTCTATTAGATTGAGTGGACATGAACCAATTCATTCATTCATGCATTGCTTTTTCATGAAAGTACTCTTTTCCTTTATGGCAAATGTTTTAATTTAAGCACCTTTATGTGTAAGATTATGCAGTTAAAATTAAACAAATTAAAGGTGACACCTTTGAAGGAATTATGGATTCAAAATATTATAAAGATCGCAACTAAGCTTATGTTTGAAGAAAAGTAATCATAATTTGAAAGTGTAAAAAACTAAAAAAAAATAAAAAATCATGTGTGCAACTAATATGTATTCATTTATTAATTATAAAACATCTACATAGATAATTGATAGGATAGGATAGATTTATGTTATTTTTTAGTCTTAGTTATTTAAAATTTTATTATTATTATTTTATATTTTGAGTTGTGTGGTTGTGATATTTTTGAGGTTGTTGTATGTTATATAGATATTTGAGAAATATTTTAAAATTTATTTGAAATATTATCTTCAATCGAGAGAAAAACAATAGAAGATATTTATTTGAATTGATTGAAGAAGATTAAGGAGAATTCAAATTTAAATTGTTAGACGATATTTTGACTATATCTCTCTATTCACATATCTGATTTATGTGTTCTTGGTGGCGTTGGAAATCTTATTCAAAGTCCTACAAAATCTTGTTTCATGTTGTAAAAAATATATTTTATAGGCAAGTGTAAGTTGTTAGAGATATTTGTATTGTCTTAATGGAAATAAGAAATACTATTACAACTCTATACAAAAATACAATAAACAAGGTAATTGGTTAAATAAGATTACAACTCAATAATCAAAATACAAGTAAATGTAGAAATAAGAGGAAGAAAAAAATTATAACTACAACTCTAAAACAAAGGATACAAATAAATATGTAAATAGAAAATAGAATAAGAGAGGACAAAAGCAATAGTAGAAAAAATAGCAAGAACAATAAAGTAAAATACTCTCACACACAACCAAAGTGAAGAGCATTAGAGATCACCAACTTGAACAAGGTTTACAACATTTGCCTAAAATCTTATTTCACTCTATCTCAAGCACTAAGGGATTCTCTCAATATTGGAAATAACTCTCTAGAATAGTAAAGCATTTTGGCGTATTTCTAGCCAAGTGCTCTAGTTGATAGAAATAGAGTTGTCTTACAAGTGAGCATTAGGCTTTTATTTATAGTGTTTTGAGACACACTTTGAATTTTAAATTCCACCAACCTCCATGGCTGTTACCAATTATTAATTAGATGTTTATGGAATTAAAAAAGAGTTTGGGGAGTTACTTGGGGTGTTAGAACCGTTTAAAGTGGAAAAAAGGGTTGAAAATTGGTTGAACGCATCTCTGGCCGCGACCACTAGCATGCCTGGCCGCGGCCGTGGCTCGCTGTCCCCCAGGTTACGGCCACCAATGCTCCTGGTCAGTTCAAAAATGTCATTTTTCCAAAACGTTCCAAAACATCCCAAATACTTTCCCACATGATTTTGTAACCTCCAAACACCTAATGGGAGTTAAAAACATGTCTCCAACATCCATATTTCATAAAGGCTTTGTGAAATCCAATCTCAAATGTGTAACATACAATCTATACATTATTGGGTAATATTTGGGAGTTACAAATTTGTTTTGTAACTCCAAAATATGTCACATTTTGGCACACACATGTGTCTAATTCTGTGACTCTCAATAATATGTTACAAGGTGTGACAAATCACATTTTGTGACATTATTTAATCTAACATTATATTATATGAAATAATATAACACTCCCCCACTAGATTAAATAGTCACTTTTAATCCATCAAACATTATATTAAAATATAATATTTCCCCCACTTGATTAAATAATCACTCTCTATAGAAACTTTTGCATTGGTGCATAAAGTAAAATGTCTTTCGACTTGAATTTTACCTTAGTGTAATTATCACAAAGATTTTTGTAATTTTGGTTGCCGAAGCATTGAACCACTATCCCTTGATAACGAATCGGTGATAACACACACACATTTTCTATGTTCACTTGAGACCTCAATGTCTCGCTTTTGCACCATTAATGTCCATGTGCTCATTCCATTCATAGACTTTTCTTGAGAATGACTCCCAATTCTCATGAGGGGCGACACCACCCCTAGGTCTATATATATAGAACTCTTACAATATTTTGTTACCCTAAAATACTTGTCTTTTCAAGACCGATTTCTATTAAAAAATCTTTCGATTTTAACTCTCATTTTGGTAACACACTAGTACTTATATCTCAGATGGGACAAAATTTGAGTACTACTACTACTATTTACTTGATTGACTTGTAATTACCTATTGAACATAATACTAGTTTGGTTACTAGTATTAAGACCATCAACCGTGAATCTCTTTAGGGAGTCTAAGTCTCATCACTTGAGATGTAGAAATGATTCCATTTGAGTCATTTTTTCTCATGTATGCATATTTAAACACTCTCATTATTTTATTCAAACTTTATTGCTAGTCATAGTTTGATTAAAATAGTAAGTTTGACCATAGTCAACACCCCCACTATTTTATACTTCAATATCCAAGATAAATATTTTTCTTGAATATTAATTCTAGAAACCTCTTTGTTTCTAAAATTCTCCTTTATGTTTTAAATTGATTCATTCTTGAATCAAAATATTAAAAAACAATAACTTTAGACACCAAACATGTCTAGAATTATCCATTATATACACATATAGCCAAAGTGATTTAGAATGCGGATTTCCAAATCACCTATTTGATAGGATGACCAAATTAATCAATTATTATCAACAAAATAAATTGATTAACTTTGGAGCATCACCCCCACATTTCTCACAAAGTGATAAAAAAAAGTAACTTTAAAATAGAAATCTCTTCATTTCTATTAAGTCATTTATCCTCCAAGATAAATCTAGACTTATAATTCTCAAAGTTTATCATGAGTCATCTAAGCCACATAATCAGTTCTCAAAAGATCAAGATAAAAACCTCAATGTTTATCTTGATTTATTTACTTGCCAAAGCAAGACACACTTCTTTGAAAGTATATTTCACTTAGTTTCTTTCTTTTATATATTTTACAAAATAAAATATGTGAACACAAATGTCATGTGAAAATTTCTCAAACAAATAATTACTAATTTTCACTTTTAGTTGTCTAAATAATCTCAAAATCACTTAAACAACTTTTTTGTATTTCTTAAGAGTCTCTTTAAGATTCTTTTGAAACACAAATTTGACATCCATTGATTTTCTCATCAAAATCAAAATGAAGATGCCAATTTTTAAACACTTTAAATCAAAGAAAATAAATTCTCATTGATTTATTTAAACACTTTGATTTCTTATGCTTTAGTTTAAAATTGTCTCATCATTTAGATTAATTTAAACATATCACCATCTTTAACCAAAATGAATAAAGTTCTATTTAATCTATTTACAATTGGTATAAAGATTCAAAATTGCTTCTCCAATTTTGCAATGTCTCCCCATTGACATTGAATATTTAAGAATTATTGTCACTAAATAATTCTCAAATATATTTCATTTGATCACACTCTAGACTATAAGTCTATTGAATCAATATGTCATCCCACAATTTTTTAATCCACCTCGATCCATTTTTCTAGCAATGGCAAGGCACTTCCAATAAAGATGTAACCCCCTTTGGTTCATCCTTTCTTATCTCATAAGTTGAGATGCTCAACACTTAAATGAGAAATTTTAAATTCTCAAATTATTATTTTTATTTTCCAAAAAAATGGTTACTAATCACATTAATAATCATATTATATGGCACACTATAAAATCATGATAATTCACATCAATATATTTTTATATATTAACATAATTATGTCTCAATGTAAATTCTCATAATTTGTCAACATATGTCTATCATATTAACATGCCTTTTGAATCACATAATGAATTGTAAGTATATCACAAATATCATACAATAATTCTCATATCCACATATTGATATAATCTATTGATTTACAAAATCAATATATAGGCATGTCAAAACTACTAGATTATCATGCTTTGTAAAATCTCAAAACATAATTTTCATATCAATGTAATACTATCTCACCTATAGCATATACATATAACTTTTATAGTCCCTATATTATGAAAATCATGTCAAAAGTTCACTTCTAAAGATCACACATTAACTATCACAAAACAATGTGTCAACTATGTCCTATTGTGTTAACATGTTAACAATTACACACTTATTCATATAAATTTCCTTATTTCTATCACCACATGAGAGCCACTAGATCTTTAAAGAGAAACAAAGAAGAATATTACCTTATCTTACTATCTTTTCACAATATCTCTATGATTTCTCCTTCCATTGAAACAAACAAGGGTTATAAGCTTTTGATTGTTAGAGATATTTGTATTGTCTCAATGGAAAATAAGAAATATTATTACAACTCTATGCAAAAATACAATAGACAAGGTAATTGATTAAATAAGATTACAACTCAATAATCAAAATACAAGTACATGTAGAAATAAGAGGAAGAAGAAAATTATAACAACTACAACTCTAAAACAAATTATACAAATAAATATGTAAATAGAAAATAGAAGAAGAGAAGACAGAAGCAATAGTAGAAAAAATAACAAGAACAAAAAAGTAAAATACTCTCACTCACACAACCAAAGTGAAGAGCATTGGAGATCACTAACTTGAACAAGGTTTACAACCTTTGCCCAAAAGCTTATTTCCCCTTATCGCAAGCACTAAGAGATTCTCTCAATATTGGAAATATCTCTCAATATTGGAAATATCTCTCTGGAATAATCAAGCATTTTGGTGTATTTCTAGTCAAGTGCTCTAGTGGATAGAAATAGAGTTGCCTTACAAGTGAGCATTAGACTTCTATTTATAGAGTTTTGAGACACCTTTTGAATTTCAAATTTCATCAACCTCCATGGTTGTTACCAATGATTAATTAGATGTTTATGGAATTAAAAAGGAGTTTGGGGAGTTACTTGGGGTGTTATAATTGTTTAAAGTGGAAAAAAAGGGTTGAAAATTGGTTGAACACATCTCTGGTCGCGCCCGTGACTCGCTGTTCCCAAGCTATGGCCATAGGCCATTTTCAACTCAAAAATGTCATTTTTTCAAAACATTCCAAATTCTTTCCCACATGATTTTGTAACCTCCAAACACCTAATGAGAGTTAAAAATATGTCTCCAACAGCCATATTTCATAAAGTCTTTGTGATTAGTGCTCAAAAATGCAAATTTATTGGTTTTAAAGTGTAAAATAAATTAAGTTTTAATTAATATTTTTATGAATTTATTGTAATATATTTTACAATTGAAAATATTAATTTTAAATTTAATTTGTGTTTAATTTTCAGGAAATAAATTGCATTTGGACATTAATAAAAAGAGAAAACAAAGAATGGTTAAAACTGAAAAAGAAAATGAAGAAAGTGACATTTTTGAGGAATTTGGCCCAGTCCCGAAGGCCCATCCCTTCTCCTCCTCACTCAGCGCGCCAAGTGGCGTTCTCACAGCGCTCCATGTATCCCAGCAATACTCCAGCCAGCCACCGAGATTGTGCCACCTGTCCGCCTCCTTCAGGCCAATTCCCTTCCCAGCTGCCGAATCCTTCCTCTCAGCAATTCCAAACCAGCCGCATGCTTCATCAAAGCCCAGCAGCCATTCGCAGGCCCATCTGATGCAGCCCAGCTTTCCTCCTTTCAGCAAGTCCAATGGCCCAAAGCAGTCAACCAGCTCTCTTCCCTTCAACAAGCCACCCACGTGGCAGCTTTTCATTAGCTGGAAATAGGTCAATGGACCAGCTGCCACCAACCACCATCAACCCATATTTTATGGATATTGGGCTTTGCAAAATTGATATTTTGAGCTTTAAAGCTCATGTTTTTGTGGTATTTTATAAAATGGAAAAATGACCATACACCAAAATAGCTAGGTTAATATTAATAATAAGATGTGATTTTTCAAAATCATATTTTATTATTAATATTTCAGATTTATTTTGTAAACCACATTTTGTTGTTTAATTTCTTTTTAGTCATTTTCTCCCTCTATAAATAGGGACTCCTTCTTCACACTATGTATGTAATTTTTAGAGTAAAAAAACTATAGCGAAATTTCTACTCACTTTCTTCTTAGAATTTTGTGAGAATCATGAGCATAATGGCCTAATCTTCCTAGGAAGGTTAGGGATGATTCCATATGCTAGTGATGTTATTTTGCTACTTTGATTTTCTATGTTCTTAATGTAAAATATTTGAGTTATTTATATTCTTTCATCTCCATCTCTATTTTGTTATCTTTATTTACTTATGCTAATAGTATATAGGATTAGTCATGCTCTTTCTATGTGCTTCTAATTAGTAAGAGTAATATTGATACATAATTTTATGTCTAATCTTTTATTGCATTATTGCCTTTGGGTATTTTGTCATTTTTAGATTTTTCATAAGATTAACATTGTGCTTTTAAAGTAAAGAACTTTATAACTCAAATGATCTTTTGTTAGAACAGAATATGGACTTTAATGTTAGATTTTCCAAGTAAATGTTGGGATGTGAACTATTTACTTGTGTATTTTTGTAAATCAAGTAACCAAGTAACTAAACAAGCATATGGATGATTTTTGAAACCTTTCCTTTTCTCAAACTCTTGATTACATCTTACCTTTATTTCAATTATCTCATTTTATCACTTTATCAAAAAGACAATACCAAAATCTCAAACCTCTTTTTAGTTACAATTTTATTTATTTCCTGTTACTAACTTTTTGTGTTATTTTCTACTAATCTTTTGATTTTAGGTTACCTCCTTGTGGATCGACTGCCCGATCTTACTATAACTACCGCTTAGTGGTAGTCATATTTTGGTCGTTAAACAAATTTTGGCACCGTTGCCGGGGAGGTAGTTTTCAAAGGTTTAGTGAAATTTTTACAAAAATATTAGTAACTTTATTTGTGTTTTTGTTGGAATAAATATTGTGTTATTATAGTTTTTTTTATTTACTAATTTTTAGTTAATTAGATTATTATTATAACAAAAATTAAAAGAAAATAAAACTAAAAAAAATATCATAAAAAAATTATTTATTTATATATATATATTTTTCTTTTTTTTCTCTTCTTTTACTCTTTTCTTTTTTCAGTAAATATATATATATATAAATATAAATATTCATATATATATATACATATCTATAAAATAAAAGTAAATAAAAAAAAAACCAAAAAAACAAAAACAAAAAAAATATTTATATTTATTCTTATTTCTATCTTTATTTTTTGTTTTTTTTTTCTTCCATTTTCCTCTCTTTTGGTTTTAAAAAAAAAACCATATATATATTATATAATTATTTTTTTCTTTTTAGCTAATTCTTACTCCATTTTTTCTTTCTTAATTTCTATTCTATTTTTTTTAGTTTAATACATATTTGAAAAAAAAAAAGATTAAGCTTGCTATTCTATCTTCACTTTAATTTTCTTTTCTTGATTTTATTCTTGTGTTGTTTATTTTGTTGCTTGGTTTAGGATTTTTCTTTTTTTCTTTGCCTTAGTTTTCCTTAGAATTTAGGTTTTTCAAAAAAAAAAAAACAATATAAAATTGCATAAAATTGTTCATAAAATTTCAATCATAAAACGCTTAGTATTGGGAACAATTGTGTAATATTACAAATGGTAGAAACTGATATTGTTCTGTCTAGAAAGATTGGTTGTTAAATAAGGTTTGTGATAGCGTTACCCTCCACACTTACCTGGGAACCTCGAGGAGTTCTGTCTAGGCAAGTGTGGGCCTAAAGCGGTACCTTTGCAACCTTCCTAATCGGCCTGGGAACATTTCGAGCATCTACTTTTGCACTATTACATTGTTGAACTTATTACTATAAGAAAACCAAGCTTGTTCTGTCAAAATAAGCAATTTCACTCTGCTTAAAGGTTGTTTGGTCGAAAAGGTTGACTTGTGATCTACCATACTTACTCAGTAACCTCGGGGAGTTCTAGTAAGGCGTTGGAGATCACCCAAAAACCTCCAAATCTACCTGGGAACAACTTTAACAAAAAAAAATACATAAAATAAATCTAATTCTGATCTCTGAGAGTGGATGAATCATCACGAAACTTCCAGTGACACTTCTTCCAATTCCTCTGCCACTCCTACCGGAACTCCTTCCACCAATCCTGCTTCTCCACAAACTTTCACTGATAATAACCCATTCACAATGGCTCGCAATGATGAAATCCAACCAAGAACTCTCAATGACTACCTCCATCCTACTCGCACTTCTACACCTTCATGCATTATCTTCCCTCCTAATATGCCCACATTAGACTTTAAACCTGGCATGATTCAACTCTTGCCCACATTTCATGGAATGGAAAACGAAAGCTCATACGTGCATATCAAAGAATTCGAGGAGGTAGTAGCCATGTTCTATAACCAAGCCGAAAATGCCAGTGTTGTGCGACTGAAGTTCTTCCCTTTCTCCTTGAAGGACAAAGCCAAAAGCTGGTTATACTCTTTGAGACCTAGGTCTATTGGAACATGGGAAGAGATGACCAAATCCTTCTTTCTGAAACACTTCCCCATCCATAAGACCAACAGTCTAAAACGACAGATTTCCACATTTTCCCAAAAGGACAACGAAACCTTCTATCAAGTCTGGGAAAGATTCAAGGATCTGTTAAATCAGTGCCCGCACCATGGCTATGAGAATTGGCATTTGGTCAGTTACTTCTATGAAGGCCTCACGAGTCTTGAGCACCAGTTTGTAGAAATGTTATGCAATGGTGAATTCCTCGAAAAAGAGCCAGACGATGCTTTTGAATATCTCGAAGAAATCGCGAAAAGTCTCACACCTGGACTGGTCCAAGTGCTACTTGCTAAAGCAAGAAACACTTATTTGAAACACTTATGCAAAAAATACAATAGACAAGGTAATTGATTAAATAAATATTACAACTCAATTGCTCAAAATACAAGTAAATGGAAATAAGAAAATGAAGAGAATTATAAGATCTAAAACCCTAAAATAAAAGATACCAATGAATATGTAAATAGAAATTGAGAAGAGTATTACAAACGCAATACACTAATAATACAAGAAGAACAACAGAATGAAAAGACCAATGGAACAAACAAACTCTCACACAACCAAAGTGTAGAGTAGTGAGGATCACCAACTTGAACAAGGTTCAAAACCTTTGTCCAAAATCTTATTTCCCTCTATTCTCTAAGCACTAAGGGATCTCTCTAGGAAATAACTCTCTGGAATTATCATGCCTCTATGGTGTATTTTCCAACCAAGTGCTTTGTGGATGGAAAACAGTGTGTCTTACAAGTGAGCATTAGGCTCCTATTTATAGAGTTTGAGATTCCCCTTTGAATTTCAAATTCCACCAACCCCATGGCCGTTACCAATGTTTAATTGGATATTTATGAAATTAAAATTAATATTTGGGAGTTATTTGGGATGTTAGAACCGTTCAATTTGGAAAAAACTAAAAAATCACATAGGTTGTTAGCCTCACTGGCCGTGGCCAGGATCATCAGTGGCCGCGACCACTGGCCTTTGTCCCCTAGGCCACGGCCAGGGAAAGACAGTGGCCGCAGCCACAGCCTAGTTTCAGCACAAAAATTGTCATTTTCCAAATCGTTCCAAAATATCCCAAATCCTTTCCCACATGATTTTGTAACCTCCAAACACATATTGGGAGTTAAAAACATGTCTCCAACAACCATATTTCATTATGACTTTATGAAATCCAATCTCAAATATGTAACATATAATATACACATTATTGGGTCATATTTTGAAGTTACAAATTTGTAACTGATTTTGTAACTCCAAAATATGTCACATTTGGGCACACACATGTGTCCAATTTTGTGACTCTCAATAATATATTACAAGGTGTGACAAATCACATTTTGTCAAATAATTTAATATAATATTATATTATATGAAATAATATAACAGCGAATGCATAAATCTGCGATAGGTTGGACCCTTGTTGATATCAAAGGTATTAGCCCTTTAATTTGCTCCCATCGAATCAATCTGGAGGACGAAGCCATCCCTCGAAGAGACCCTCAAAGGCGACTGAACCACACAATGAAGGAAGTTGTAAAAAATGAAGTTTTGAAATTGCTAGACGCTGGTATTATTTACCCCATAGCTGATAGCAAGTGGGTCAGTCCAACTTAAGTCGTGCCCAAGAAATCTGGTGTCACCATAATCCAAAAAAAAAAAGGGGTCCTTGTCCCCACAAAAACGGTGACGGGGTGGCGCATGTGCATTTATTATAGAAAATTAAATGCCGCCTCCCGGAAAGATCATTTTCCACTCTCATTCATTGATCAAATCCTTGAACGTGTAGCTGGTCATCCTTTCTATTGCTTTCTTGATGGCTATTCTGGCTATTATCAAATTGAGACTGCATTAGAGGATCAAGATAAGACCACTTTCACTTGTCCCTTTGGCACTTTCGCTTTCCGACGTATGCCATTTGGCTTGTGTAATGCACCAGCTACTTTCCAAAGATGCATGATGAGCATCTTTAGTGACATGATCGAAAAATCAATGGAAGTATTCATGGATGACCTAACCATTTTTGGAAACTCCTTTGGGACATGTCTTCTTCATCTTGAAGTTGTTTTAAAACGATGCATTGAGAAAGGACTTGTACTCAATTAGGAGAAATTCCACTTCATGGTATCCTCTAACATGGTCTTAGGCCACATTGTTTTTGAAAAAGGAATTGAGGTTGACCAATCCAAAGTCGACCTTATCTCCATCCTGTCGACTCCTAAGACTGTCAAAGATGTTAGCTCATTTCTTGGTCATGCTGGTTTCTATAGGAGGTTCATACAAAATTTTTCAATGATTGCCCGTTCGCTAAGCAACCTCCTAGCCAAAGATGCCACTTTTGAATGGACACCTAAGTGTGAGGAATCATTCCGAACGCTTGTCAATTCACTCACTTCCGCTCCCATCATTCAGTCACCCGATTGGAACCTTCCTTTTGAGATCATGTGTGACGCCAGCAACTTTGCTGTGGGAGCTGTGCTAGGACAACGAAGGGAGGGGAAACCCTTTGTTGTCTATTATGCAAGCTGAACTCTCACTAGTGCTCAAATGAACTATTCCACTACTGAAAAAGAGTTGCTTGTTGTTGTCTTTGCCCTTGACAAATTCCGATCTTATTTGATTGGATCGCCTATTACGATCTTCATAGATCACTCTGCCTTGAAATATCTCCTTTCCAAAAAAAATGCTAAGGCGCGATTAATACGGTGGATCCTTCTCTTGCAAGAATTTGATATAACGATCAAAGATAAGAAAGGTGTTGAAAATGTCGTCGCAGACCACTTGTCCCGACTTGAATTCAGCGATCCTGCTGATGGTCCACCTATTCACGATGATTTCCCCGACGAACAATTGTTTTTTGTTGCTAAGTTACCGTGGTATGCTCACATTGTCAACTACTTAGTAACAGGTGAACTCCCATCTGAATGGAGTTCACAAGACAAACACAAATTTCTGGTCAAGGTGCGCAATTTCTTTTGGGATGACCCATAATTATTCAAGTATTGCCTCGACCAAATCATGCAAAGATGCATCCACGACGAGGAGGTGTCTAGTGTGCTGAACTTTTGCCAGAATGATGCTTGTGGTTGTCACTTCTCTGTGAAGAAACCGCTGCAAAAATCTTACAATGTGGTCTTTACTGGCCCACTCTGCTCAAAGACACCAATGATTTCTATCGTTCTTGTGTAAGGTGCCAAAAGTTAGGATCCTTATCCCGTCGGCACATGATACCCTTAAACCCAATTCTTGTTATCGAAATATATGATTATTGGGGGATAGACTTTATGGGACCATTTCCACCTTCTTTTGGCTACCTTTACATTCTTCTCGCTGTGGATTATGTTTCCAAATGGGTCGAGGTTGTACCATGTTGAACCAATGATAACGCTACAGTTGTCAAATTCTTGAAAGAAAATGTGTTATCACGGTTCGGTACTCCTCGCGCTATCATCAGTGATCAAGGCACTCATTTTTGCAACCGATCCTTTGAGGCTCTTATGCGCAAGTACGATGTACTTCATAAAGTTGCAATTTCCTATCATCCACAGACCAATGGTCAAGCTGAGTTAGCCAATAGGGAGATAAAACACATTTTGGAAAAGACGGTAAATCCTAACCGCAAAGATTGGTCTACATGTCTTCTAGATGCTCTTTGGGCATACCGCGCTGCTTTCAAATCCCCTCTTGGGATGTCTCCCTATCGACTTGTATTTGGAAAAGCCTGTCATTTACCTGTCGAGCTCGAGCATAAAGCGTATTGGGCTATCAAAGCCCTAAACTTTGATCTAAATGCCGCATGTATCCATCACAAAATCCAATTGTCTGAAATTGAGGAGTTGAGAAACGATGCATATGACAATTCCAGGATTTATAAAGAAAAATTAAAAATCGCTCACGATAAACAAATCCTGCAAAAACACTTTGAGCCAAATCAGAAAGTGCATCTGTATGATTCTTGCTTGCACTTGCACCCCGGTAAACTGCAATCGCAATGGACTGGCCCATTTGTAGTGAAGCAAGTGTTTCCCAACGGTTGTGTTGAGGTCGAGGACCCAACCGATGGGAGAATTTTTTGAGTTAATGGCCAAAGACTAAAACATTACATTGAGAGTGTGAGTCATGTTGAAGAGGTCCTTCTTAAGGATCCAATTTATACACTTTGAAGTTCTGAATGGTTTGTTGTTGTTCTTTTTATTTTTATTTTTTCTGTCTTTCTTTTATTTTTGTATGCTTTTCTTTTTGTATTTTGTTTTGGGGTATTGTTACCAGGCTATTTTCGCTCTCGCCTCATGGACATGGTCATCATCCAGGTGTTCTCTTTCCTTACCTTTTTCATTGCTTATTCATTTTGACATTGAGGACACTGTCTGATTTTTGGTTGGGGGTGGTGAGCATGCATTGGCTTTCATTTGGAAAATCTTATTGTTACATCATTAGCATTCATTTGGAAAACATTATTGTCTTGTTGAATTTTTAAGTCAAATTTTCTCAAAATTATCCAAGCTTGAGTATAACTTGTCGGTTTGAGTCAGTTTTTACTATGTTTAGCTATTAAGAAGTGATTTTTAGAGTTCTTTTGTGCACTTTCCAAACATGTGATAAATTGGTTGTTAACACAGATAGTTGAGAGAAATTTCAAGTTTAAAGTTTTTCATTTCTTGGTGAGTTGTGAGAGTTGAGAAAATAACTTTTTGAACTTTTATTGATCATTTGAGTTGGTAAAGTCACATCTTTGGAATTTAAAACATGACATTTACTAGAGGGATGTTTTTCATTTAAGATAAGTCTTTGTAATAAATTTGTGTTCTATTTATTGTATTGTATTTGTAATTTCCTTTTTATTTTTGTGCTGTCTCTTGTCAAAAAAAAAATATAATGAAAAAAAGAAGAAAAAAAATAGATAAATGAAAAAAAATGAAAAAAAGAGAACAAGATCAACACTTCCTTCTATTATTTTGTAGTTGTTGAAAAAAATATATATTTCTATTATTATTATTTTGTGTAATTGTATTAAAAAAAATTATTATCATTATAGTTCATTTTCTTATTTATCATTTCCAGTTAGTTGTCATTTTGTTCTTGGAGTTTTCTCATGTAAATCCCAAAGGTTGTTTGTCATTTGAATTCCAATAAGTTGATTTGCCTATCTTGTGATCAATACTTGTTCAAATTGCTTGTCCTAAAAAGTTTATCTTTTCTCATTTGAGCGTAAACTGTTACATTTCCAACTCCAAGAGTGTAATCCTTCCCATACAAATACTTTCAATGCCCGTGAGGTATTTGGAGTTGAGATCTTTATACTTTTGAGATTTCTCGATACTATTTGTGTTATGACTTGTGATAAAAAGAATATGGTTTGGTGCACACACACACAACTCTGAAATCGCAACTATAGTAGCTTAAATAGTAATTTCTGACTTCTTGCTGATAATTTGAAAATGCTTAGATGATTTTGCTTGGTTTGACTTGATTATTCAACTTGACAATCTTCTTTTTTGCTTGAATTGCTAGGGACTAGCAATAAGCTAGTTGGGGGTTATGATTAGTGCTCAAAAATACAAATTTATTGGTTTTAAAGTGTAAAATAAATTAAGTTTTAATTAATATTTTTACGAATTTATTGTAATATATTTTACAATTGAAAATATTAATTTTAAATTTAATTTGTGTTTAATTTTCAAGATATAAATTGCATTTGGACATTAATAAAAAGAGAAAACAAAGAATGGTTAAAACTGAAAAAGAAAATGAAGAAAGTGGCATTTTTGAGGAATTTGGCCCAGTCCCGAAGGCCCAAACCAAAGGCCTAGCCCTTCTCCTCCTCACTCAGTGTGCTAGGTGGCGTTCTCACAGCGCGCCACGCGTCCCAGCAATACTCCAGCCAGCCACTAAGATTGCGCCACCTGTCTGCCTCCTTCAGGCCAATTTCCTTCCCAGCTATCGAATCCTTCCTCTCAGCAATTCCCAACCAGCCGCATGCTTCATCAAAGCCCAGCAACCATTCGTAGGCTCATCTGATGCAGCCCAGCTTTCCTCCTTTCAACAAGTCCAATGGCCCAAAGCAGTCAACCAACTCTCTTCCCTTCAACAAGTTGCCCACGTGGCCGCTTTTCATTAGCTGGAAATAGGTCAATGGACGAGCTGCCACCAACTACCTTCAACCCATATTTTATGGATATTGGGCTTTGTAAAATTG
Organism: Humulus lupulus; assembly: GCF_963169125.1. Classification (NCBI taxonomy): domain Eukaryota; kingdom Viridiplantae; phylum Streptophyta; class Magnoliopsida; order Rosales; family Cannabaceae; genus Humulus; species Humulus lupulus. The sequence goes on from NC_084796.1 coordinate 108,884,547, forward strand.
CTATTTTGAGCTTTAAAGCTCATGTTTTTGTGGTATTTTAGAAAATGGAAAAATGACCATACACCAAAATAGCTAGGTTAATATTAATAATAAGATGTGAGTTTTCGAAATCATATTTTATTATTAATATTTCAGATTTATTTTGTAAACCCGATTTTGTTGTTTAATTTCTTTTTAGTCATTTTCTCCCTCTATAAGTAGGGACTCCTTCTTCACACTATATATGTAATTTTTAGAGTAAAGAAACTAAAATAAAATTTCTACTCACTTTCTTCTTAGAATTTCGTGAGAATCATGAGCATAATAGCCTAATCTTCCTAGGAAGGTTAGGGATGATTCCATATGCTAGTGATGTTATTTTGCTACTTTGATTTACTATGTTCTTAATGTAAAATATTTGAGTCATTTATGTTCTTTTATCTCCATCTCTATTTTGTTATCTTTATTTACTTATGCTAATAGTATATAGGATTAGTCATGCTCTTTCTATGTGCTTCTAATTAGTAAAAGTAATATTGATACATAATTTTATGTCTAATCTTTTATTGCATTATTGCCTTTGGGTATTTTGTCATTTTTAGATTTTTCATAATATTAACATTGTGCTTTTAAAGCAAAGAACTTTATAACTCAAATGAACTTTTGTTAGAAAAGAATATGGACTTTAATGTTAGATTTTCCAAGTAAATGTTGGGATATGAACTATTTACTTGTGTATTTTTGTAAATCCAGTAACCAAGTAACTAAACAAGCATATGGATGATTCTTGAAACATTTCCTTTTCTCAAACTCTTGATTACATCTTACCTTTATTTCACTTATCTCATTTTATCACTTTATCAAAAAGACAATACCAAAATCTCAAACCTCTTTTCATTTACAATTTTATTTATGTCCTGTTACTAACTTTTTGTGTTATTTTCTACTAATTTTTTGATTTTAGGTTACCTCCTTGTGGATCGACTGCCCGATCTTACTACAACTACCGCTTAGTGGTAGTCACATTTTGGGCGTTAAACACTTTGTGAAATCCAATCTCAAATGTGTAACATACAATCTACACATTATTGGGTAATATTTGAGAGTTACAAATTTGTAACTGATTTTGTAACTCCAAAATATGTCACATTTTGGTACACACATATGTCTATTTTTGTGACTCTCAACAATATGTTACAAGGTGTGACAAATCATATTATTTAATATAACATTATATTATATGAAATAATATAACATAAGTAGTCAACGAGTAATATAATGATAACCTGAGTATCATCTCCACATGAATAGAATTAGCAACAAATTAGGTAAAATCAATACCTAACAATTTGGACAAAATTAATTGGAATGATTTTTTGAATGTTAAAACTAAATAGAAGGAATTTAAAAATATTTAGAATAACCACCAATAAGCATGAAATAACAGCAAGGAAGATTCCATAATGAAAATCAGACTTGAATTACTAAATTCCCCTAAATCAATATTCTGCCCAGAATGCTACATCAGCATTTTTAGCAAAACCTCCCAGAGTAACAACAATTCTCAATAATTTCATAGGATTTTTCCAAATCTTATGACAAAAGTTCATCCACTTAATTAAACATACTCATATGTCAATTCAGATTTAAGAACACAATTATAAGCACCAATTCTCATGAGTTATGCAAGGCAAATAATATATCTCTATATTATTCACTAAATACAACCTAACAAAGGCTAATATCTTGCATCATTAAAGTAATTTCCACTAAATCCAATATTTCCAACATTAATTCTAGTTAATCAACTTGTCATTGATGGCCAAACAACAACAAGAAATAGGCATTAAACACACTTGGATGATAAAGAGAGACATCACTTAATAATGCATTAAACTTTCATAACTATGATGTAGGGCTCATTAGTAATCCAAGTCTCAAAGAGTTTAGCTCATAACTAATTTAGTAAACACAAATCCAAATTCAAATCTATAATCCATGGGTTACTAAAATAGTTATTCCAAAATATAAAATACAAGAGTTAGAGAGAGAAAAATAAGAACAAATTCTAGAAGTGATGTTGAATTTCTCCCCATCTTTCTTTTCTTCTTCTTCATCCTCTTTTTTGTTGTACTTTCTGCTCTCTTTTCCTTTCTAACAATGGCAGCTCCTGGATAATGGTTCTCCCACAAAATGGTTGCCCATCCTTCTTCATGGTCTAGGGTGATTTTGATTTACCATAATTAGAAGCTCAATTCCTCTCTTCACTTTTTAGTTCCACTTTCAGTTGGTCCACTACTTTCCTAACAAAAGTACGCACATGTGGCGTTTTTCTCTGCCCACGCCAGCTGTCAAAGCCACTTAAAATGACTTTTTCTAGCTGAGTTGTAATTGTCCACGCAGCTCCAGAATGTTACAGCAAGGTTTCTAGTAAATCTACACATTTAAGCTTTTTCCAACTTCTTCTTGCCATCTTTTAATTCCACTTGATTTCATTGCTAGTTTGAACTCCTTTTACACAGAAAATAACAATAAATTAATTATTTAATTCTAAAATAGTGATATTAAAATTCCAAACTCCCCTGTAGATTTCACAAAACACAAATATGAAATTTACTTAAAATTAAACATCTAAAGACTCAATGCATCACTCTTTTTATATAAAATCAAGTTCAAAAGTATGATAAATAATCATTCCACAAGCAAAGTCAAATTCAAACATGTAGTATGTGATATTTGACCTACAAGATTACACATTTTAGAGATAAGAGATTTGAAATTCAAATGAATATATTTTGGAGCATTATCAAGTGACAAGTGGAAACATTTAGAAATTTCTCTTCAGAGCCTTATCACCATAAAAGGAATACTTTAGATTATTTTGGGACTTCTTTTTCTATTCTTTTCTATGAGTTTGTTGTTTATGGTTTCCTTTATGATTATGAACTAATTTTATTTGTTAGGGTTTTAATGTAGTCTTTTGATACTCTATTATTATTCAATGCAAGTTTTATGATTTTTTCTTCATAATTATGATCTATTCAATTTTTATTTAATGCTTGTAATTGATTGGTCATCTATTGCATGATTTATATGATTTTAATTCAAAATTTGAGAAGTAAGAGTTATATTTGCTATAATTGTTTAGACACAAATTTTGATATTTGATGAAAGTATGGTTTGTATAGTTTTTTGGTTTCTATGCTTAATGTTTGTTGTATGTTGAAACTTATCACAAAGATGTAGAAAGTTTGCATATAGGTTGAGATTTATATATCCTAGTAAGAATATAGAATACTTTTGTAAACCTGTTATCACAAGGAGATGAAGAATAGTAAAAATTATATTGATGGCATAATAGAGTGGATAAATAATGAAATTAAATACCCTAGATTTTTCATCCATTGAGTTTTTTGTTTCTTTTAATTTTTAATTGTTTATTTAATTATTTTTGTTTTTTTTCTTATTATTTTTTAAATCCAATTTTTATTAACCAAATAGAAATAGAAATAGGCATTTAATTATTGGTAATTGATAATTTCATCCTTGTGGGAACGATCTTGACTTAATCACTTTATTACTTGTAACGATTACGTATACTTGTGTATTGAATTTTTGCAACAATAATCTATCCACTCAAGTGTCGTTGTATGAAAAATCTTATATGGTTTTTTTGATCATTTATGAATATATAAGCCAAATAGTACACTGTAAACCTTTATAAAATCAAACATATAATAATTATTCAATTTAAAAAGTTGTAATTCATCTTTATTTCATATAAAATTCCAACTCATAGCAATGTCAAACTTCACCATACTAATCAATAAATTTAAATAAGGTTGGGTACTCATTTGGTACCCTGTGTTTTGGTGAAATTTCATTTTAGTACCCTCTATTATCAGTATTACTCACTTGATACCCTCATTTTTGAAAATCAGTTAAAATTGGTACCTCAGGTCAAATTTGGTCATCAATTTTTTTATAATGACCAGATTGTCCTCTATCCAATTTATAATTTTTAAAATTAATAAAAAATATATTTAATTAATATAAATAAAAAATATTTTTTAATTAAAATAAAATTAATCAAATTAAAGGAAAGGAAAAGTAAGCCCTAATATTTTTTAAAATCGATTATTCTTCTTCCTCCTCTTTCCTCTTTCCTCTTTCCTCTTTCTCTTCAATTCTTTCTTCTTACTGCAATGTGAATGGTGTCAGAGATGGAGACCGAAGGTGGAGGCGCAGGCGAAGTAGGGTGCTCAACGAGGTGGAGGTAGGATCTAGGTTTGTTTGGGGACTAGCTTCTTCGAAGTGGACAACTCGAAAAATGTGGGTGAATGGTTTCTTCGATCTGGGCCAGAGTGGTTTGGATGGTTGGCGCCTGAGATGAATCTTTCTTCTGCTGAAGTCAACGATCGCTACTCACTCAAAATCTTTGACCAAGGCTTTGAAGTCAAACGACTTTGGCGTAGAACAGAGGGGCGAAAAGATCCGAGGACTTACGAACGGTGCTAACGAAGGCTTGGGGAAGAGTTGCTCGACGAGGAGTGAGAAGATTTGGGTTCATTTGGGGAGGAGTTTGCCTTGTCGACAGGGAATCACGAAGGCTTGATTTGAGTAGCTTCAACAAAGACTCCTGAACACGACTTTAATTTGGATTCGTCGAGGAAGTGGGTGAACGACGAAGATTCACAGACGCGACTTCGATTTGGGATTCAATTTAAGAAGATGGATGCTTCGAAATGGGTGAACAATTTTCTTGATTTAGATTTATGGATTTTGTTTTTGATTTTCTTGAATTATTTTGAATAAAATCTAGATGTTGTTTCTGGATTTTGTTGATGTTCTTCGTTCATGGGTTCTTAGTTCGTCGACCATGGATGTTACGCCCTACTTCCCTAGAGCCGTTACCATGTGATTTTAAAATGTTCCATTAACTCGCTAATCAATGTTTTAGAGTAAAAAGTGTGAGTAGATTGGAATAAAGACTCATTTAATGAAAATTAAGTATAAAAAGGTTTGGACATTCATTAAGATTATAAAGTGTTACACTGGGATACAAAAATATTGTTTTAAAATATATTTACAACTCAAAAGTTAGTGTACAGTCAACCTATGCGAAAAAACTAAATGTTTATAACATGTTCCTCAAACACAACCCCAGTCGTGGCGGCCAGGTAGGCCAAACATGTACGCTTCGCTCCCTACCCTCCAACTCATGGTTGATGGACTTTTTCCTTGCCCTTACCTTCACCACAGAGAACTCGTGAGCCGAGGCCCAGCAAGAAAACTTCACAACACAGCATATAATAATTTACTTCAACAAATGCATAATTAATCAAACAAGTCAAACAATCTACAAGTTCCTATCAGAATTCACAACAGCGGCCTACGCCGGTTAGGGTGCGCTACCAGGCACCAAGTTTACGGTCTTAACCGAGTGGGTGTGTATAGCACCCTTAGAGGGACCCGCCCTAGTGGCCCGCATTCAGCATGCTTAATGTCGATCCCGACCTTTGTTGCTCCTGGTCTTCATCGTTCCCGGCCTTTACCGTTCCCGGCCTTTACCGTTCTCGGCCTTCGTCGTTCCTGGCCTTTGTCGATCCCGACCTTTGTCGTTTCGTCACAAACACATGTATGACATAATAGTTACAAGCAATACACACAACACTAAGCACAATATAGCTCTACAGGCACAAACAATTTTCTTACCTTGAGTCCCGAGCTGACAGCACAAGGTGATCCCAAGCACGGTCCCTAATCCCGAGCCTTAGTAGTAAAATCTAGTCACAATGTAATAATAAGTAACTATCACAATCTAAATCAATTAGAAGCTTTGGAATAATATTCTAGCCTCCGGGACCTCGAATTCTACTAAACCAGGTGGTAGAATCCTTCCTGAGCCTTAAGATTTGAGTTCTCGAGCTTAAAACCCTGTTTCGGCCATTTCCCTCAATTTGAGCCATGACGCGCTACAAGTCAGAGAGCCCCAAGGCTCTCGTCTGGGGGACGCGGGCCGCGGTGCGCCCTAGCCTGTGTCGCGCTGCTTGTGTGTTTCAGGCACCTTCCTAGGCCTTCTGGGTTCATGCGGGTCGCGGCGCTCAAGAGCAGAGTCGCGGTGCGACCTCGTGAACCTAGAATTCCCCCTGCCTTTCTCGAGCTAATTCCTTCAATTTACACCTCAAACTTACACCAAGGTCCCAATTGAGTTTAAAACTTTAAACAACACATTGCAAGCAGTATAAACAGGGAAATTCATGGAAAAACATGTTCTAAACCTTACCTCAGTGGTGATCACAACCTTTAGCTCCTGCTAACCACTTGCAAACTTCAACTCCCTTCAATTCCAAAGCCTTTTTTCTACCAGAAATTCAGAAAGAAAGATGGTCCACCAAGCCTAAGGGAGAGAGAGAAGAGAAACATGTAGGAGAGAGAGTGAGAGGCTGAGAGACTAAGTTTCCTTTGGTTCCTTCTACAGAATTCTAAGCCTATGTCTATCCCTTGGCACTACAATGACCAAATTGCCCCTAAAGTATAACCCTATCCTTTAATGGCCCCAAGGGAAAAATCGTCATTTGCCACATTTCCTGCTAATCCTCAAGATTCCCAATTAATCTCGACATACCCAAATAATCACTAAATAATTATATGTTACCCCATTCAACCTCGAATACATACTACATTCCCAATATACCCCTAGGCTCACCCCAAGCCGGGTATTAGTCCCTATTGTGACTATTCCGCTAATCCACTCCCTAGGACTGCCTCATACCACACGTCTCAAATATATCCCCATAACACTGGGGTCTAACTCATAACACATACATAATTACATTTATGCTCTCAACGGGTCAAAATTACAAACATGCCCCAATTTACATAAATGGGCCTACATGCATATTTAATACACATAAACATGCATATCCAATCACATTACCACACAAATCATTTATATCACATAATCACATGTATAATCCATTAATCACACATATAATTCCAATTAGGCCCTCCAGGCATAGTAGTCAAGGCACTCAGCCTTAATAACAAATTCGAGACGTTACAACTATCCCCTCCTTATTAAAATTTCATCCTCGAAATTTATTCAAATATCTCATATACTAATTTCACAAACCTGACTATAACTCCAGAATCAGGTCCTTTACCTTGTCATTTCTTTGTAACACCTGCACAAGAAGGATAGTCTTAATCTGTATGACTTTATCTCTTTTATCCAGAATTTCCACTGATTTTTCCTTACACAATAAGTTTCACTGAATTTACAGGGTCTCCTCACCCAATCAGGGGTCGTACTCGACACCCATTTCCTTAACATTGGCACTAATAACACCTTATGAGCCTCTACCCATGCTGGGGTAAGGCTAATCTGTAGGCCCCTGGCCTAATCCTTATTAGGATCTCACAAATATATCAAATCTAGAGTCAAACCCCTCTTTCCTTTTCGAACCATCTTATCCTTGTTAGTTCATAATACTCAAAGAAATACAATGTCCCCAATCCTGGAACTCCACGTTCCCATATTTAGATTTGTGAACTCTTATGTCCTTTTAATAACGCAGACACTCCTGCCCTAACGATCCTTAATAATTTCATTGGTTCTCTGAGCCAATTCTGAACCAGGATACTTCCTGTCCCTGGTTTTATTTTCCCGGAATAAGTACTTCTCATTCCTTATCTCACAATATCTTACTCAGAGCCACTCTAGACGTCGACCGACATTCATCACCGTGAAAATCCACTCTAGGGACCGTATTTACCTCAAGGTCCCAAAACTCACATATTCAATGTAAAACACTCAAAGTCTGAGTTATTCCTTCAGGTTATCAGTTTGTCTAAAGGTAACCATTAATTCCAAATCCCAATCTTATACTCATCGCCCTCTATGACCCTTTTCCAGAACCTGGGAGCCTAAGGGTCTCAATCTGACACTATCGACTTCGGTGTCCAGTGGAGACGTATGGTCTCCTTTCGTACACACTCTCTCGTTTGATATCTCACTCACACAACCATAGTGTGTTAACCCAATAGGTCAAGTCACAACTTTTCGAATCCACTCACCTCATCTGAAATATGAGGTGATCCACTTAGGGTCCATAATTATATTCCTTCATACTAACTCTAGGATACCCTAGATTCATAATAGCCTTTCTGGCTTCTAATTATCATCTACCACTTTCTAAAAGATTAGGCCATGCACCTCCTAATATACAAATTTGGGTCTTAACATCCATTCAAACTTCCTGGATACAACAATCGTAAGGGGTAACCTAAGGCTCGTCTCACATCTTCCCCTCAACACCAGCATCCATCGGATCACTCATCCGATTAGCATATCTTAACCTATCTATGTCAAAGTGGTAGGATTCTTAACCATTCCTATAAGATCTTCTTTCAGTGTTTCACCGTTATTCATAGAATTATATCTGCCAATTATCAATCAAAGGTTCGAAACCAATCTTGGTCATTACTCCACCCTAACCGTGGCTAACCGACATTACTGTCAACTCGACATCCTATGTAGAACATCTAAGTCCTTATCCCTTCATCCATTGTGAGGTACAAATAATCATTCTTTCAGTTTACACACAAGAGCCCCCTCCTGGTCCTTGCCGCGCTACATTATTACTCCACATTTTAAACAAGGGCAGTGTTCGTCGTGCCGTCCTCCCGTGGCAGTCCATCACATCCATATTTAATACCATGGCGTGCTAACCAACCTTTATTCCAACTTCTGAAAATCTGGTACGCAACTATCCATTCAGACAAACTTTAGCTTCTTACGTGATTTCAGTCAAGGTATGGCTGTCCTCGAAGATGCTTCAAGTAGTTGCCAATATGTCTTATCGATCTCACCGTGCTTCTCACCCCTAAGGCGTTCCATTAGAAATTTCCTTATGGTTTCTATCTTATTTACATCATACATGACCCATCACTTCCCATATCGTGACCTTGAATATCCTCTGGAAAAATTAAAAATTTATCCCTTCTAGAATCTTACCAGTAATCCCCGCTTCCTCAGCCTCAGTAATATCAACACATGTATTACTTGCATTCTGTTCTTAACCGGAAGTAGTCCAAACCATTCTCGATCAAGCTAGATATGGCTTGTTCAAATCATCCATGTGTTCTCTACTTGTTTAGTTTACGTGGGTCGCTAGAATATTGATCAGTTTGAGAGCCTTCACTAGAAAAACCCATCATATCATATTTGGTGCAAGAGGTAATTCCTGAAATGTCTCTTTCCTTGATCCTCAGCTAGTAATAACCAGATCGAGGGTCAATTCCTAAGAGCACTGTCCTACTTTGCAACCAGAAAAATAATCCTTCATTCTTAGCAATGGATATATGTTCTTAACAATTACTCTATTTGGCTATGCATATGCAGTACACATCCTTGTAGATTTGGCCTTTTTCTTGACAACCAGTGTTGACGTGTCCCATGATGAGGTGCTCCATCTGATAGACCCTCAAGTCAAATAACTTCTTTGACTGAACCTTCAATTATTTCTGCTCATCTAGTGTCATTCTTCATGATGTCTCTGATACCGGTTCTATCCCCGTCTTAATCCCATTGCACACTAATTCTCTTGACGAGACATCAATCCCCGCGAATTCTCGTAACCCCATCTAAAACTTCACAGGATGATCTAGTTTCTCATCTGGTCCAAATGACATACCCATGTACCACCATAGCTAGGCATCTCATGAACGCAATTGGATCCTTGCATTTCAAACCTGGGAGCCACCATCCTCTCTTTCAGCCCATGGTCATCCCTTATGTAACGCCCTAATCACCAGGGACCATTACGATGTGCATTTTAAACAGTGCTAAACTCGCTAATCGAGTCATTTGGCCATATTCGTGTAACTAAGTATGATTAGCGATTTAGGGTTAAATATTTTGGTTAAGATACAACGTTTCACTAAAACGTTTACTGTATACATTGTGATCCCAAAAATGTAATTTAAAGGTTAATTACAACAAAAGATTTATAACTAGCTGACCTAGGCGGAAAAATAAGGTTTAACCCTAGTTCCTCTTTAAACCCTCGGCCGTGGTGGTCGAGTAGCCGCATATGTACACATCGTCACCTAAACTCTCCAACTCAAGGATGGTCCAACTTTTTTTTTCCTTTACCTGCACCACATAGCACCCGTGAGCCGAAGCTTAACAAGAAAACTCAATATGCTCATGAACAGTAATAACATGTTACTAAGTCATAATAGGCATGCCTAGCAATAATAGCCCTATTCATGCATGCAATTAAGTCCAACTAATGGTTGTGGGCCCTGCCCTTTGTATAGATGACTTATGGGCCCTGCCCTTTGTATTGATGACTATCAAGTCATAATGAAAGTAGATGGCCAATGTGTCCATCTAAAATAAGTGACTCAAATAAGTGACAATTAAGTCATGCACTGGGGGTTCGTACCCTAATAAGATGAGTGAAAATCACTTCATGATGTTGGTAATCATACTAGGGCTTATAGCCTAAATCAGATGAGTGAGTCATACTTTGGGCTCCGCACCCTAATCAGATGAGTGACTATGGAGTCACAAACTTGGGCTTTGCACCCTGATCAGATGAGTGACTATGGAGTCACAAACTTGAATCAGGTAAATGACTAATGAATGAGTCACGAACTTCGGCTCCGCACCCTTAGCCATGTGACGATGCAGTCACCTGGGCCTTTTTGACCCAGGCTCTAAGTAACTAGCCATTAGACTAGACAAGCGCTTTTGATTTCATCAAACTTAAGGTCGGTCAAGCATTAATGTTCATGATGATTCATTCAATGCTTATGTCGATTAGATCTAATCTTTTCGGCTTGCGTTAAACACGCTAATACCGTTCTTGACTCATAAGTCAATACCATATGACCAGTGCTCAGTACTACAGCCGAACTTGACTAACAAGTCACAGCTTCACAGTCAATACTGACACCATTGCCGATTCCTGACTCATAGGTCAGTGCCATTTACAGACAAGCAAGATTGCTAAGCATTTAATATGCAATCAATGTCCACATATATAACACTGAACATGCCTCATTAATAACCATGCATGTCATATACAGGGTGCAGTTTTCTTACCTCTGGTTCGAGCGAGAAATAACAAATGAACGACCCTTGAGAACGATCGATCCTTTGATCCCTTTGCGGTCACCTAAGCATAAACAAATATGGAATCCAATTAATGAAATCAACAATAAAAGGTTCTTGACCTAAACCTCACTCCCAGGACCTCAAATCGTACTCAAACGACTAGTATATTCAATCCCGAGCCTTAGGAATTGAAACCCCGAGCCAAAAACCCTCAAAAGTACCCAAAATAGGACCCTGGAAAAATAGGGTAGCGATGTAGCACTGCCCACCTAGCGCAATAGCACTACAAACAGGGATGACTGGCCCTGGACAGCGCTGTAGCGCCCTCCCTTGGCCGCTGTAGCGTTAGAACCAGGGTGATTCAACCCTGGTTTTTCCCCTTCGACTTCTCCACTTTCCAATGTTCAAAAACTGATTCCAAACCTCAACCAAACTCACAAATTAACCCCAATACCCATTCTACAAGTCCTAGGCATCAAAACCCAATCAATCTTTGCCAAAAACTTCCATCAATTCTCACTATCCAAATCAAAAATCCCAATTGAAAATCAATGAAAAACAGAGAAAGAACCAGAGTTTCTATGGTTAAAATCTTACCTCAAGCTCAATATGGAACCCTCTTCAATTTTAGAACACAACCCTAGAACCTCTAGCTTGAATCCTCAAATGGAGCTCAAAAATTTCAAAGGAAAAAGTGGAAGAAAAGTGATCGGGAGAAGAAGAAGAATCTCTATTTTTTTCTTAAGCTTAAGTCCTTCCACATACTTCTACTTGATACATATAACCTTAGGTCAAAAGACAAAAATGCCCCTAGGTCATTAAATTCCCTCTTAAGGCTACCAAGGGTAAAACCGTCCTTTCTCCTCTAATCCCGTTAATCATAATTAACGTCCTTCAATTCCCGTTATTCCCAATATTCTCAAATGCTAATAAATCATAACCCATTACCCTTTACTTCCCGGTAATGTACTAATCATCAAATTACCCTGAAACTCACCCCGAACCCCGAAATCAACCCCGTTATGACCGAACTGCTAACTTGCATTCAAAGATCGTCTTATGCTGAATGGCTCGAATAAACCCCCATTATAATTTGGCCTCATTCATAATTCACCAACATGCATGAAATATACAAATATGCCTTCATAATGAAAAGTGGACCCATATGCATGCATTTATCATCATATAATAATATAATTCACACAATCATGCATATAATCATTTATTGGCATAATAAATCAATTATGGCCCTCCCGACCTCCTAATCAAGGTCCTAAATCTTATTAGGAAATTTGGGTCATTATAAATATCCCTTCCTTACAGAAATTTCGTCCTAGAAATTTATCTGAACCGCCGGGAATATAAATTCAGCACAATTGATTCCAGTTTCCCAGGTCGTTCCCTCGACCTCATTGTTTTCGTATAATACCTTAACTAAAGGTATAGCTTTGCTTCTTAGAACCTTATTCTTTCTGTTAAAATCTGAGCTGGCTATTCCTCATAGAATAACTCTACCTCCAGTTCCAGATCCTCATAACTCAACACATGAGTCTCATCTAACACATGTTTCCTCAACATGGAAATACAAAATACATTGTATACTGTTGACCGTGCCAAAGGTAAGGCCAATCCATAGGCAACATGACCGATCCTTTCCAAGATTTCCAATGGTCTTACTAATCTAGGGCTTAACTTGCCCTTACCTCCTCACCCCTTTCCATGGTGATACTTTAAGGAAGATACAATCTTCTACTTGGAACTCCATGTTCCCGCTTTTAAATCAACATAACTTTTCCATTTACTCTGAGAAGTGAGCATCTAAGCTCTAACCTTTTCAATAACCTCAATGATCTCTTGAACTACCTCAGGATCCAGATGTATTATCTCACTCATCTCATAAGATGCCCTTCCAATAACTGGATAACTCTCTCTCTAATTTACCATCAGTCTAAGAGTAATGAACTGCACTAAATTCAACTGTATACTCATCTCCTTCCTCAACCTTTCCCAAAACTTGGAAGTAATAATAGAGTATTCACCTGATAAGATAGACGTCGAATTCTATGAAGGCATACTACCTCTCTCACACAAAGATCTGACTACTGATCAGCTGTGTTACTTGTCCTTATTGATAGAAATGAGCTGACTTTAAATACTGGTCCATAATGACCCAAACCAACTCATGCTGACCCACTATCCTGGGCAGCCCCACTGCGAAACCCATCGCGATGTTTCCTTACTTCCCCTATGGACTACACAAAGGCTACAATAGCCTTATTGGTTTCTGATACTTTGTCTTGACCTGCTAACAGGTTAAGAACTTTGTCATGTATTCTGTCTTGTTCCTCTCCATCCCAGACCACCAATATAAAACTTTCAAAATCTGGTACATTTTTCATGATGCCTAAATGAAGAGAATAAAAGGGTAGTATAAGATTCATCCAGAATCTCCCATTTAATTCCAGTGTTCCTCAGATCCCAAGTCCGATCCCTTTTTACCACAATAAACTCATATCTGACACTGCATAGTCCTTAGCTAATCCAGCTAAGACATTCCTCTCAATTCCCCCATCTGTGGTTCACTTAACTGTTTTCCTTTGATCCTCTCTAAAAGAGTAAATCAAACATAACGTTGGCCACCTGGCCCACTAGTCACTCTACTCTAGTTCTGGTCATCTTCCTTCAAATAACATGATGCATAGGCAATCACTTTTCCCTATCCCTGAGGTGTCATAACAACCTACTAACTGGTTCTGATCTGTAAGAAGACTCAGAACCCTTTCCCAAAGCACATGTAATATCTTTCCCATCCAAGGAAACTCCTGCCCCTATGGTGTTCCTTGACCTTGGAAAATATCCCACTGAGAGTATACCATAATACCGTTGATCAAGACAATCACAAATCCAATTTAGATAATTCTTGAATACTCTATTCATCTAATTCATCAAAACAACTCAGCACTCTCAGTGCCCTTATCTGATATAAAAACAGTCTTCTGCATATCCTTCTCCCTGATCTTCAACTGGTACTAACCAGATCAAAGATCCACCTTGGAGAATACCATCTTACTCAATAACTAAGCCTTTAGTTCTTACAATTCTATTGAAGTCATCCAATACAGTGCCCTTGACTTGATTCTGTCCCCGACACCAATCCAATCACCATTTATCTCTTTGTGTAAATGTAATTCTGACAAATTCCTTGGAAACACATCCAAAAATTTACAAACTAATCTAGTCTTTCCTGATCCCACTGGCACAACCTAAGTGGTATCCACCACACTAGCTAGGAGTTCTATGTATCCTCCTGCAATAGATTTCTAGCTCTAAATATAAATGTCATCAACATACAAAATTCATGCACAGTGCCAGCTCTCACCAGGGTCTCCCACTCTCAACCCAAGAGTTACTATCATTTCCTTGCAATCTATCATTGCCCTACACTTGGTTAACCAATCCATATCTAGGATCATACTGAAGTCAGCCATAACCAACTTTATCAAAACAATTGGTGAGTCCTTTCCACCATAACCTAACTCATCACAACATAACCATGCAATCTGCATAACAACTCTATGCCTCTCTATATGCAACAAGCAAAGAAATAGCATGGTACCAAAACTAGTCAGCATAATACAAGAATTAGAACTAGAAAGCTGACCTGCCACCCCTGAGGAACAAGCCTCAGTCTCAGTCTCTGACTGCATCGGAACGAACACTCGAGCTAGAGTCGAGCTGTCCACCCCCTTTTACTTATCCTTCCTTCACCTTGCACAATCTTTCTTGAAATGCCCAACCATTTCACATAAGAAACATGCCTTTGCTCGGCATTCTCCTAGATGACGCCTCTTACACCGAGTGCATTCTGGGCAGGGTTTCCAATCCTTGTTCTTGCTCACTCCAATAAATGGAGGTGTCACTTTCTGAGCTCCGTGCTCTCCAAAACTCTCCTTTATAATCTCATTTCATGTGCTCTCAACAATAAGAGCCTTCCCTACCACCTGAGCATAGGTAGAAATTTCATGCACTGGGGCATCTCTGATGCCCTGAGCTACTCTGAGATTCAATCCCTGGATAAATCTTTCCTTCCGAGCTACATCCGTGGGTACCATATCAAAAGCAAACTTGGCCAACCCATCAAATTTGTTAACATACTCAGTTATTGTTGCATTTCCTTGAATGAGGTTCAAAAACTCATTCATCTTAGCAGTCTTGGCTGCATCACAGTAATATTTCTCATTAAACAGTTGCCTAAATTCTTTCCAGTCTATCACAACTGTGTCTCGGGTTTGGGATACTACTTCCCACCACGTCTGGGCATCATCTCGCAATACATATGTAGCTCAGATCACCCTATCGTGACCTACAAGCCCTATACTATCGAGGATAGAACTGATCATGCCCATCCATTGCTCAGCTCTGAATGGATATAGATCTCCCTCAAAGACTGGAGGGTAATACTCCTAGAATCTTCCACAAAGAAATTCCCACCTATTCTCAACCCTCGGCTGAGACAAAACTGGTACCATTCTTGGCATGGCAAAGGAAGAGGTGTTCCCCAATAGGATCCGCTGTTGCTTCAAACACCTAATCTGTTCCTCTTGCCTCTACAATCTTAATTGCATATCGGTAAACACCTGCTAGAAATTCTGAGGGGCAGGTGAAGAACTCAAACCCTGGCTGTAACTCCCAGCCTCAATATAACTACCACCAGGTCTCATTATCTACCTTTGATACATACTTGCTGATTGAATCTACAGTCAATAACTTGACCCATTAAACATGATGAGCATATAAAGACCTTTCCCCACGGGAACAATCATACCACACTACAATCACAAACCACTGCAGTGTTAAAAACATGCCCATAGCATTTGTTCATAAATTCAAAATCCCTGCTCTTCTAACATACACACCATGCTTCCAACTCCAGCATGCAAATATCGCATTCATATATATGTATATATATATTCACGGAGCACGTAATCATATAATAACATTAATAGTCAAGAGCCAGGCTCTATCAGAATCTCATGCTCCCTAGTACAATGTGCAGGTAAAACATTTACATTCTATTTAAGCAGTTAAGCACATAACTACAGAAATAGTTACAATTCCTTGAGTGAAGCTATCTTTAGTGACGAGTGTATATGCCTAGCTTGTCTTCAAGAACCCTTAACCTTGGCTCGCTCTGATACCAAGTTGTAACACCCTAATCTCCAGGGACCGTTACGGTGTGAATTTTAAACAGTGCTAAACTCGCTAATCGAGTCATTTGGCCATAATCATGTAACTAAGTATGATTAGCAGTTTAGGGTTAAATTTTTTGGTTAAGATACAACGTTTCACTAAAACGTTTACTCTATACATTGGGATCCCAAAAATATAATTTAAAGGTTAATTACAACAAAAGATTTACAACCAGCCGACCTAAGCGGCAAAATAGGGATTAACCCTAGTTCCTCTTTAAACCCTCAGTCGTGGTGGTCGAGCAGCCACATATGTACACATCGTCACCTAAACTCTCCAACTCAAGGATGGTCCAGCTTTCTTTTTCTGTTACATGCACCATATGGCACCCGTGAGCCGAAGCTCAGCAAGAAAACTCAATATGCTCATGAACAGTAATAGCATGTTACTAAGTCATAATAGGCATGCCTAGCAATAATAGCCCTATTCATGCAGGCAATTAAGTCCAAATAATGGTTGTGGGCCCTGCCCTTTGTATAGATGACTTATGGGCCCTACCTTATGTATAGATGATTTATGGGCCCTGCCCTTTGTATTGATGACTATCAAGTCATAATGAAAGTAGGATGGCCAATGTGTCCATCTAAAATAAGTGACAATTAATTCACGCACTGGGGGTCCGTACTCTAATAAGATAAGTGAATATCACTTCATGATGTTGCTAATCATACTGGGGCTTATAGCCCAAATCAGATGAGTGAGTCACACCTTGGGCTCTGCACCCTAATCAGATGAGTGACTATGGAGTCACAAAATTGGTCTTTGCACCCTAATCAGATGAGTGGCTATGGAGTCATAAACTTGGGTTTTACACCCTGATCAGATGAGTGACTATGGAGTCACAAACTTGAATTAGGTAAGTGACTAATGAGTGAGTCACGAACTTGGGCTCTGCACCCTTAGCAATGTGACGATGCATTCACTTGGGCCTTTTTGACCATGGCTCTAAGTAACTAGGTATTAGACTAGACAAGCGCTTTTGATTTCATCGAACTTAAGGTCGGTCAAGCATTAATGTTCATGATGATTCATTCAATGCTTATGTCGATTAGATCTAATCTTTTTGGCTTGCATTAAACACGCTAATATCGTTCTTGACTCATAAGTCAATACCATACGACCAATGCTCAGTACTACTGCCGAACATGACTAATAAGTCACAGCTTCACAGTCAATACTGACACCATTTCCGATTCTTGACTCATAGGTTAGTGCCATTCACAGATAAGCAAGATTGCTAAGCATTTAATATGCAATCAATGTCCACATATATAACACTGAACATGCCTCATTAATAACCATGCATGTCATATACAGGGTGCAATTTTCTTACCTCTGGTTCGAGTGATAAATAACAAATGAACGACCATTGAGAATGATCGATCCTTTGATCCCTTAGCGGTCACCTAGTCATAACCAAATATGGAATCCAATTAATGAAATCAACAATAAAAGGTTCTTGACCTAAACCTCACTCCCGGGACCTCGAATCGTACTCAAATGGCTAGTAGATTTGATCCCGAGCCTTAAGAATTGAAACCTTGAGCCAAAAACCCTCAAAAGTACCCAAAAGAAGACCCTGGAAAAATAGGGTAGCGATGTAGCGCTGCCCCCCTAGCACCATAGCACTACAAACAAGGATGAGTGGCCCTGGACAACACTGTAGCGCCCTCCCTTGGGCACTGTAGCGGTAGAACCAGGGTTATTCAACCCTGGTTTTTCCCCTTCGACTTCTCCACTTTCTAATCTTCACAAACAGATTCCAAACCTCAACCAAACTCACAAATTAACCCAAATACCCATTCTACAAGTCCTAGGCATCAAAACCCAATCAATCTTTGCCAAAAACTTCAATTAATTCTCACTATCCAAATAAAAAATCCCAACTGAAAATCAATGAAAAACAGAGCAAGAACTAGAGTTTCTATGGTTAAATCTTACCTCAAGCTCAATATGGAACCCTTCTCAATGGTAGAACACAACCTTAGACCCTCAAGGCTTGGTTTCCTAGCTTGAATCCTCAAATGGAGCTGAACAATTTCAAAGGAAAAAGAGGAAGAAACATGATTGGGAGAAGAAGAAGAAGAAGCTCTATTTTTTCTTAAGCTTAGTCCTTCCATAGCCTTCTACTTGATACATATAACCTTAGGTCAAAAGACAAAAATACCCCTAGGTCATTAAATTCCCTCTTAAGGCTACCAAGGGTAAAACCGTCCTTTCTCATCTAATCCCGTTAATTATAATTAACGTCCTACAATTTCCGTTATTCCCAATATTCTCAAATGCTAATAAATCATAACCCATTACCCTTTAATTCCCGGTAATGTACTAATCATCAAATTACCCCGAGACTCACCTCGAGCCCCAAAATTAACCCCGTTATGACCAAACCGCTAACTTGCATTCAAAGATCGTCTCATGCTGAATGGCTCGAACAAATCCACATTATAATGTGGCCTCATTCATAATTCACCAACATGCATGAAAATATACAAATATGCCCTCAACGGGCCAAATTACCAAAATGCCCTTATAATGAAAAGTGGACTCATATGCATGCATTTATCGTCATATAATAATATAATTCACATAATCATGCATATAATCATTTATTGGCATAATAAATTAATTATGGCCCTCTCGGCCTCCTAATCAAGGTCCTAAACCTTATTAGGAAGTTTGAGTCATTGCACCTTACTTGGCAAACTAATCCATATTTAGGATAAAATCGAGATCATCATATAACAATATCAGTCAATTATTACTACTAACTTTCCACCCATAATACTCTGACCCATTTCCTGGGAATTACCAACTTTCCCTGGCAGGCTCAAGGTCTCAAGCCCCATAGCGTAATATTCATATAGTAGGTATCACATATCTATGTTTCTACTAAGAGGTACGTAGTACCATACTCATTCAGCCCAATATAAAAGTACAGGAACTGGAAAGTTGACCTGCTGCCTCTGAGGGACTAGCCTCAGGCTCTGACCACGTCGAGACGGACACTCGAGCTAGGGCCGAGCTATCTGTACTCTTTGGTTCTTCCGTCTTTGACTTCGGGCAATCCCTCTTGATGTGCCCAACTATTCCACATAGAAAATATGCCTTCGCTCGAAATTCTCCCAGTTAGCGTCTCCTGTACCTAGCGCATACTAGATAACTCCTCTAGACCTCATTGACACCCTAGCAGCCGCCCTAAATACTATGACCCATCCTATCAGGACCAGGAGTAGTAGAACTATCAGGGGTATTTCTTTCTTGGTTACTGGGCCTCCGCCCCTACCTGATCCCGCAAATGGGGATACCATTGCCTGAGCTTCCTGCCTTACGACACCCTCACTCCACATCTCATCTCATGCATCCTCTATATCAAGGGCCACCCTTACTGCCCAAACGTAGGTAACAATCTCATATACTAGAGCAATCCTAATTCTCTGGACCATCCCAGAGTTCAATACTCGAATGAATAGCTCCTTCCGGGCCACATCCGTTGGTACCAAGTCAAAAGAGAATTTGGCCAATCTATCGAATTCATTGACATAATCTATCACTGTCTTACTACCTTGAACCAAGTTCATAAACTCATTGGTCTTCACAATTCAAACTGCATCACAGTAGTGCCTCTCGTGGAACCATTGTCTGAATTCCTCCTAACCCATCATGACAACATTCCGGGTCTGGGACACAACTTCCCACCACATTCAAACATCCTCCTGCAGCATGTACGTGGCACAAGCCACTCTATCATTGCCTTGCGCTCCTATATAGTTAAGGACGGAGCTAATCATGCCCATCCACTATTCAGCTCTGAATGAGTCCAAACCTCCCTCGAAAATTGGAGGATGACGCTTCTGGAATCTTTCATACAGTAATTCCCATTTGTTTCCACCCTCAGGTTGAACCGTAGTTGGTGCCATTGTTGCCAACACACATAGGGCAGTGTTCCCTGACAGAATCTGTTGTCTAAACCACCTAATCTCTTCCTCTTACTTTTTCAATCTTGCTTGCTTGCCATCAAACATCTATTGCCAATCCTAGGGGCGGATGGAGGATTATGGCCTCAACTGTCATCTGCATCCCCACTATTAACAATGCCTGATCCAGTTGCCTACCTTGGATACAAAACTTCCAAATATATCTGCAGCCAATAACTTAACCTACCTGCCCTGATATTCTTATCCAGAACTATACCACTAGCAAAGCCAAACAACACAATAGCCATATAAAATAGGCATACCAGGACGCAAGTCCATAACGATCATGCATCAATTATCAAGTCTTATTCCCACAAAATACATACATATACATCATGCTCTCTATTCTAGTAGATAAGGAAATTTAGATAAGCATTTAAAACAAATATTGCACTTAATACCAACCAACCCTGAGTCGAACTTGTCTCTAGCAGGGAGCGTACATGTTCGGTCAATCTCTAGGAATCATAAACCTTGGCTCGCTCTGATACCAAGTTGTAACGCCCTACTTCCCTAGAGTTGTTACCATGTGATTCTAAAATGTGTCATTAACTCGCTAATCGAGGGTTTAGACTAAAAAGTGTGAGTATATTGGAATAAAGACTCCTTTAATGAAAATTAAGTATAAAAAGGTTTGGACATTCCTTAAGATTATAAAAGTGTTACATTGGGATCCCAAAACGTTGTTTTAAAATATACTTACAACTCAAAAGTTAGTCTACAGGCGACATAAGTGACAAAACTAAACGTTTATAACATGTTCCTCAACCAGCCCCAGCTGTGGCGGGCAGGTAGGCCAAACATGTACGCACCGCTCCATCCCCTCCAACTCATGGTTGATCGACTTTTTGCTTGCCCTTACCTGCACCACAGAGCACCCGTGAGCCGAGGCCCAGCAAGAAAACTTCACAGCACAAAATATAATAATTTACTTCAACAAATGGATAATAAATCAAACACGCCAAGCAATCTACAAGTTCGTATTAGAATTCACAACAGCGGCCAACGTCGGTCAGGATGCGCTACCAGACACCAAGTTTACAGTCTTAAACGAGGGGGTGTGTACAACACCCTTAGAGGGACCCGCCCTGGAGGTTTGCATTCAGCATACTTAATGTCGATTCCGGCCTTTGTCGTTCCCTACCTTCGCTGTTCTCAACCTTTGCCACTCCTGGCCTTTGTCGATCTCGACCTTTGTCGTTCCGTCACAAACACATTTATGATGTAATAGTTATAAAAAATACACACAACAATAAGCACAATATAGCTCTACGGGCACAAAAAGTTTTCTTATCTTGAGTCCCGAGTTGACAACACAAGGTGATCCCGAGCACGATCCCTGATCCCAAGCCTTAGCGGTAAAACCTAGTCACAACGTAATAATAAATAACTATCACAATCTAAATCAATTAGAAGCTTCATAATAATATACTAGCCTTTGGGACCTCAAATTCTACTAAACCGGGTGGTTGAATCCTTCATGAGCCTTAAGATTTGAGTTCCCAAGCTTAAAACCTTATCTTGGCCATTTCCCTTAATTTGAGCCGCAACCCAGCCCCTAGGGCCGCAACGCGCTACAAGTCAGAGAACCCCAAGGCTCTCTTCTAGGGGACGCGGGCTGCAGTGCGCCCTAGCCTGTACCGCGACGCTTGGGCGTTTCAACCACCTTCCCAAGCCTTTTGGATTCAAGCGGGTCGCGACGCGACTCTGCGAACCCAAAATGCCCCTGCCTTTCTCGAGCCAATTCCTTCAATTCACACCTCAAACTTACACCAAGGTCCCAATTGAGTTTAAAACTCTAAACAACACATTACAAGCAGTATAAACACCTCAGAAAACCATCCAAATCCCTAGCTTAAGTCAAAACCAAACCTAAGTGTAAAACTTAGCTAAACCTCAAAATTAACCAGGGAAATTCATGGGAAAACATGTTCTAAACCTTACCTTAGTGGTTATCATGACCTTCCTTCAGCATCTGCTAACCACTTGCAAACTTCAACTCCCTTCAATTCCAAAGCCCTTTTTCCACCAGAAATTCAGAAAGAAAGATGGTCCACCAAGCCTAAGGGAGAGAGAGAAGAGAAACATGTAGGAGAGAGAGTGAGAGGCTGAGAGACTAAGTTTCCTTTGGTTCCTTCTACAGAATTCTAAGCCTACGTCTATCCCTTGGCACCACAATGACCAAATTGCCCCTAAAGTATAACCCTGTCCTTTAATGGCCCCAAGGGCAAAATCGTCATTTTCCACATTTCCTGCTAATCCTCAAGTAGTCCTATAAATTCCCAATTAATCCCGATATACCCAATTAAACACTAAATAATTACATGTTTCCCATACAACTTTGAATACATACTACATTCCCAAAATACCCCTAGGCTCACCCCGAGTCAGGTATTAGTCCCCGTTGTGAATATTCCGCTAATTCGCTCCCTAGGTCCACCTTGGACCACACGTCTCAAATATATCCCCATAACACTGGGGTCTGACTCATAACACATACATAATTACATTTATGCCCTCAACGGGCTAAAATTACAAACATGCCCCCAATTTACATAAATGGGCCCACATACATATTTGATACACATAAACATGCATATCCAATCACATTACCACACAAATCATTTATATCACATAATCACACGTATAATCCATTAATCACACATATAATTCCAATTAGGCTCTCCATGCACAGTAATCAAGGAAATCGGCCTTAATAAAAAATTCGAGACATTACAATGGAGGTGGCAAAGGGGTGGTGAGGATTTGAGGACAATCGACGAGCATAGGAGCGGAAAAGGTGGGGGACAGTTAGAGCGAAAAATCCAAATCTATTTCCAAATTTGGTTAGCAAATAAAACAATTCTAGATTTGTTTTGTTATAGTGGATGCCAAAAATCCG
The DNA here is from genome assembly GCF_963169125.1 of Humulus lupulus. Classification (NCBI taxonomy): domain Eukaryota; kingdom Viridiplantae; phylum Streptophyta; class Magnoliopsida; order Rosales; family Cannabaceae; genus Humulus; species Humulus lupulus. Next base: position 108,907,783 of record NC_084796.1, read on the forward strand.
CTAAGGAAAATAGGTCCGGTCCTTTATTGAAATAAATGGCTAAGGGTCACCGAAGGCATCAAGTACATGTTGGAGGGAAAAGGCTACTATGTGCTACTGAGAGGTTGTCGATGCAAAATTTCCACACCAAGTATGAATATAGGAAATTTGCAAAAAGCGCATAGCCTATTGTCCCAAGGTGACACACTCCAAAGGTGGTCTCGAACATGCCCGCGTCTCACACCTAGTGAGACTCTCACCTCACGCCTTGGGTAGCACCTTGAGTCTCGATGGCACCTCACATCCAGCCAAAGGTCCTCGCGCCTATCAAGTGCCTCACGCCTAGCCGAAGGGCCTTGCTCCCATCATGGCCTCGCACCCAGCCGAAGGGCCTCGCTCCAGGAGGGTCTCACGCCAGGAGGACACCTCACATCTGGAGGGTGCCTCACACTAGGAAGGCGCCTCGCGCCTGGAAGGGTGTCTCGCACATGGAGGGTGCCTCGCACCAAGAAGGCGCCTCGTGCCTAGAAGGGTGTCTCGCGCCTGGAGGGGGCCTCACCCATGGATACCGCAGGGCAATGGTCTCACGAAATGAGACCCTTGTCTCATACATGGGCATCAGGTCTCATCGCATGCGCAGCAAGCCTCGTTGAAGAGGCCTTATCTCTCTCCCTGAGATAAGTGCCACCAATGGGGCACCTCTTTCCCTGTGGGTCTCACGAGATGCAGAGTCAAGGACCTCTTGAACACGCAGTCGAGGAAGGTTAGGGAAGACCTCACAACGATTCGATATGGAGTCAGAAGAGGTACGAAATGCACTTACAAACCAAGAGGAGTTAGAGTATGGACACAATGTCCACGCCAGACAAGTAGTGGCAGTATTAGAATGGTACATAATAAGGACTCCGAGAGCACGCCTATGACGTTCGTAGCCAACAAGTAGTGGAGGTACAACATGGTACAAAGGCAGGAGTACTTTTGCAGACCCCTAACATATACTAGAGCCGACCACCACGCTTCTAGCACCACTTCCATCCATAGACTGCATATGCATGGTCATGTTCCTTAGGGACCACCATGTACAGTGAGCCAATAGTGCTCTACTATAAATATGACCTCCCTTCACCTAAGAAGGGGGTCGAATTTTGAGAGTTTTGTAACTAATCATTGCTAATGAAAACACACATTTTACATTCTCCCTATTTTCTTTTCTAAAATTCTAGCATTTATGTTATGTGTTCTTGAAATCATCAGAAAGTTTGCTTGAAGTTCAATCGATTTAAGTTCGCTTCTTTCACAACTCACAAAGTTCTTGATCTAACTTAGTTGACAAGTTCTTACCGTCAACAGTTACCAGTTTTGAAAAAAAAAATTGTGTTGGGCTTACAAATTTTTGTTTTGTTAAATCTAATTATGTTTTATATTTTATTAATAAAATATATTTATAAATAACAAAAAATAATTAAAATGTCAATAAATTTATTATAATTAAGGGTAATAAGGTTATTATGAAAAATATGTTAACCAAATTCAAGCTGAAGGTACCATTTTTCACTGATTTTCAAAATTGAGGGTACCAAGTGAACAATATTAGTAATAGAAGGTACCAAAATTATATTTTACCAAAACACAAAGTACTAAATGTGCAAATTCCCTTTAAATAAACAACTATTTATTTTCTTTTGTCCACCACTTTGGCAATTACTATTAAAACATATATTATTTTTAAGGAAATTTGCAGTGAAAATTATTAAGTAGTCTAAAAGATTGCACTTAAGTCACTAAGTAGTTTTTTTTTTTTTTTTGCAGCAAAAGTCAGTAAGAAGTCTAAAACGTTGCACTTAAGTCACTAAGTATATTTTTTTGTGACAAAAGTCAGTAAGTAGTTTGAAAAGTTGTACTTAAGTCACCAAGTAATTTTTTTGTTGCAAAAGCCATATTTTATACTAATTTTGTCTCAATTTTAATTAATTAATAAAAACCTAAAAATATTTTTTTTAACATTGAAAAATTATTTGAAATCAATATTAAATATAAAAAATAATTTAAAAGTTTTAATATGAAAAAATTATTTAATTTTAATTAAACTATGTTTTAATTTGATTTAAGTTGCATAATTTTTTATGTTAAAAAATTTAAATGATTTTTTATTTTTAAAAACATATTTTAAATAATTTTTCAAAGATATATAGAAATATAATTATCTAGATTTTTATTAATTAATTAAATATGACATTTGCAACAAAAAAAAAAACTTAGTAATTATAAGTACAACATTATAGACTGCTTACTAACTATTGCTGCTAAGAAAATCTACTTAATAACTTAAGTACACGTTCATTTTATTCTATTTCTATGTGCAAATATCTTTTGTAAAAAAAAAACAGCTTTCAAATGAATTTGTTATATCTCATGTTGTTTTTGTGAAAATGGAATGAAAATGTCATAAAAGTCAAGAAAATAAATTAAATGATTGCTAAAAACAATTAATTGAGCTACATTTTGTCCAATTAATATCAAATTTCACAAAATGTAACAATAATTCATCCTCTAGAATAGTTTATACATTTCAGGATATAAATGGAGATATATAGGGAATTTTTTTGGGTAGTAATTGTTTTTAATCAGTACCAATAGCTATACTTTTGATATTTTCAGCATATAGATAAGTTGTAACTCTACCTCTTATAAATTTTTATGAAATTTTGGATAATTTAGAATGCCAAAATTATTATTTAAATAGTCTATTGCACATATGTATAAATATTGAAACAAATACACGTGCAACAAGTTATTTGAATATTGATTTTGACATCCTAAATTATTTAAAATTTCTTAAATATTTATAAAAAATTTCTTATAACTATATTATACAACGTCATTGCACCTTATTTATTTACAAAAAAATACTAAAAACACCTCTAGATAGTAATTAAACTACTATAGCGGTACCCTTATATTTATACTATCTTGAAGATAAGGATGAAAATGATTTATTAAATAAGATCCTTCCACAAACAAAACACCTTTATATATATATATATATATATATATATAAATATATATATATATTTATTTATTTGGTAGATACAGTACTCAGAAACAAGACGTGGCTCCAACAATGTATCACAACTGCAAGAGATGATGAAAAAATAATCCCACCTCAAACTTAAAAGATATGCCTTTTAATGATCTTCATCTAACTATCATTGATTAATTAATAGTAATTTATCATGATGGAAATTATGTAGCTATATATACATAATATATAGAGACCACTTATGAAAATTGTTCTCATCTAATATGTTGTACTTATTGAAAATCTTTCATGATCATCAGAAAGAGCTGACTTGACCTATTCCTCAACCTCTTTGGGAGAAGCATTACTTCAAGTGGGCAAGTGCCTCAACAAAGGCACGAGAAAGGACTAAATTAACAAAGAGAGTTCAGTACAACTTAAACCCAAACAAGCAACCGACTACAACACACCAACCGAAAACAACTAAAAGAGAAAGAAATATAGCTGAAAGAAAACAGATACTAAAACGCCGCTACTATCCCAGACTGCTTGAAACCAAAATTTCTCCCACTGCAACAGAGAGCTGAGTTTACAGACTTGGACTTTCCTGCAAAGTTCGTTAGGAGGCCTTTCCCAATTCTATCTGGTTCTACTTGGCCTTCCAACTTGTTGATTCTAGCCCACTTTGCTAGATTGTGTACTACGTAGTTAGCAGTTCTAGGAATGAAAATTACTTCCCACAATTGAAGCTCCTTCACCGCATCTACAAACTGAGCAGCTAGATCTCTGACCCGCACGTCTACCTCTGAATTTGCTTTCTCCTGTAACATTCTAACATCATTTTTGCAGTCCGATTGGAAGATTACTGCAGTGAGTCCCCAGTGTTTTGCCCACTTAGTAGCCTTTGCCAAAGCTAAAGTTTCTCCAATGGAAGGGTCCGTGATTGGAGCTCTTTCCACATGGGCATGTGTTACCTTCCCTTTGTCATCACGGAAGAGCATTGCCACGACCGAATGGTCTTCACTGATAGAGATATCAGTATTGCACGCAGCCCAGCCAGAGAGGGTGAGAGCCATTCACCATTTTGTATCATGCCATGGTCATTGTCTGCTTGACTTTCCTGCAATCTGAAATTTAGTCGTGAGACTAGACTCGTGATACTCGAACAATGGCCTCCATGCATCACTTCATTCCTCTCACGCCAAATAACCTCCATGATGATCACTGATCCTTCTAAGAAATTACTGAAGCTAAGATTATCCGGCCTGTGGGTCCCTTCTTTAAACCATCTCAACCAATATTGCCAATTTATTATGCTATAACCCACAGTTCTAACACTCCATTGAGAAGGATACCACACCGCAGTAGAAAATCTGCACTCCCAAAATAGATGTGTAGTAGTCTATACATCCTCTTCACACAAAGGGCATAGAAGGTTGTCCATCTGTCCACAGTGACTTGGCTTTTGTCTTGTGAGAAGCACGTCCGAGAGAACCTGCCACGATAGGAGCTTTAATCTGTTATGAAGCTTTGCTCCCCAAATCCATTTCCAACAATCCGAATAGTCTGGGGTCGCTTGGTCCTTCCTAATTAGTCTGTAGGAAGACTTGATGGAGAAGATGCCATTATTTTCCTTAGTCCACATCCACCCATCACCTATCTCCCTTGAGGTAGAACAATGTTGAGGATTCTTTTAGCATCATCCCCCTGGAACCAATTCCTTACCATCTCTGTGTCCCGGTGGTTATCCTTGATAAATTATTTTACCCAGCTGACGCCATAAGTGGCATCTCTAGTGGGATTTGGCTTCACATTCTCACCGCCTGGCACCCATGAATGGAACCAAATGGAAGTTTTTGCACCATTCCTAATCTTTCGGCATATTCCCTGGTTCAGATGCTCCCTAGCTTTAAGAATGGCTCTCCATATTACAGAATCTCCCTGTTTAGGCTCCAATTCCAGAAAATCGGCCCTTTTACCATATTTGCTCTTCATGGTGGTGCTCCATAGGCTATAGCGAAAAATATGATCGGCAAGTATACACAATTGATTCAATTAATAAAAATGGATTATTAACCAATTATTAATAATTATTTTTAAATTTTTATTCGGCTATCAAAAATAGTGTAATTTTTAAACTAAAATTTAAAATTAAAATAAATTTTACAATAGTAAAGATTGATTCAATAATTCAAAACATAGGGTATTAACTTCGTCAACTTTTCAATCTGTTAATCTTATTAATCAACGCATATAATTCTTTAATTTCTATCATAATAGCAGGTTAACTAAAAACAATCCTAATTATTTTTCAAGATAAAAAGATCTCACCCTTTATATAAACTTTCTATATATCTATGATAAGTTTTCACATATAGCAAGCATGAAGTATAGAAACCCTAAATGCTACACAAATCTTATAGGTACTATCGTCCTATATGTAATTTATGTCTATATGATTATAGAATATTCAACTCTCCCCTCTTGGATCTCGAATCAAAATTATAAATCATGTAAATAGTGATTAATTATCCTCACGCATTAAGCACAAAACATATAGATAAATGAACGAAGAAGAAGAAGAAGAAGAAGAAGAAGAAGAAGAAATTATATAAACTTAATAGAGAATTAACAAATATCCAAGTGACTACATTAAACCTTAGAGAAAAAAATTCAGTTCATGACAAACATAGCTAACACCAGAAAAAATACATGTTACCATCTTTAATATCCAAAACTTGGAAATAAATTAAAGAAGAAAAATGCAGAAAATAAGCTTAGTTGTCAAGAACTCTCTGAAAATTCGTAATTAGAAAACCCTAATCAATCACTAATCTCTAATGTATTAAACCTAAATAGTAATTTTTTCTCTTCAGGGAGGCACGCCGCGGCCCGTGTCTTCAAAATACCCAGGAGGTTTGCGCCTCCGTCTTCAAGCACAGCGGCCCGTGTGAAAACCCAGTTTTTCCGTTTGCTCTCTACCACTCATCATGTCGCGGCCCTAAAGGGCATGCCACGACATTAATTCATGCCATATTTTTCATAGTTTCTGACTTTGCTAGAGCTGCGACCCTTAAGCCCATGCCGCGATTCTAATTCTATTTTTTCTTCTTCAGAATTTGAGCATTTTAAATCCTTCCTTCATCAACTTCATCAAAAACTTCTTCTAACTCCTCCTTAATTCCAATTTGACTCGAACAACCACTGAAAGCTCCATTTTCCCACCGTTTCTTCATCTTTTCGCGTTTAGCTCATAATTCATAACACTATCCTACAACAAAGACAAACACAAGCGTAATCTTGCACAAAACAAACAAAAAGACTCAAGATTACCACAAAAACACATCCTAAAATAACACTAAAATGGAGTTATCAAACTCCCCAAACTTACTCTTTGTTCACCCTTGAACAAAGGACACAAACTCACATGACAAAACTCAGAACCTAAACAACCAACACACTTAATGTAACGCCCCAACTCCAGGGACCGTTACAGTGCACATTGCAAACAGTGCTAAACTCGCTAATCGAGTCGTTTGGCCATAAACGTGTGACTAAGTGTGATTAGCGGTTTAGGGATTAAAATTTTTGGTTAAGGTATAACATCTCACTAGAACGTTTACTGTATACATTGGGATCCCAAAAATATAATTTCGGAATCTATTACAAGAGAATGTTCACAACAGGCCGTTCTAAGCGGCAAAACAGGGTTTAACCCTAGTTCCTCTTTCAAACCTCGCCCAAGTATTGGTCGAGCAGCTGCATATGTACACGTCATCACCTAAGCTCTCCAACTCAAGGATGGTCCAGCTTCCTTTTGCCTTTACCTGCACCACAAGCACCCGTGAGCTGAAGCCCAGCAAGAAAACTCATATGCTCAGAAACAGTCATATCATAATATCAAATCATATCTGGCATGCCAAGAAAACATAGCTTTATTCAAGCATGCAAATGAATTCAAACCAACTCTGGGGTATCCAGGATAAGAAATCATGCCCTTCTGATTGGATGACTATCAAGTCCATCCTAATCAGATGAGTGTCGCAACACTTGAGGTTCTGGTAAACCATGCTGAGTGACTGCCAAACAAGTCACTAGGGGCTCAGATAAGAAATCCTGCCCTGCTGATTGGATGACAATCAAGTCAATCATAATCAGATAAGTGTCTCAACACTTGAGGTTCTGATAAACCATGCTGAGTGACCAACAAGCAAGTCACTAGGGCCTTAGTGCCCAAGCCATGCATATGATGATCAAAATGACCATACAGAGCTCATAGCTCTGATCAGATGAGTGAATATCACTTGAGGTTCCGATAAACCATATTGAGTGACTAACAAATCAATCACTAGGGGCCTAGTGCCCATAGCCGTGTAACGACATCGTTACCTAGGCTTTCCTGCAATGGCTCTTATCAAATGAGTGACTGACAAGCATATCACTAAGGGCCGGTGCCCATAGCCATGTGACCTAACAGTCACGGGGCTCGCTAGCCCTGGCTCTAAATGACTAGCCTTTGGCTAGTTAAGCGCTTGTTTATATTCATCGAACTTGAGGTCGGTCCTGCATTAATGCTCTTTGAGTCATTCAATGCAGAAGGTCGATTAGGTCTAATCGACATGGCTTGCGTTGAACACGCTAAGGCCGTCCTGACTAGTGAGTCAGCACAATGTGACCAGTGCCCAGTACCACTGCCGAACTTGACTAGTGAGTCATAGCTTCACAGTTGATACTAACACCTTTGCCAAATCTGACTAATTAGTCAGTGCCATGCACAAGTAAGCAATGCTATCAATATGTCATTCATCTAAGAATAGAACATTCAGCATGCTTACCTAACAGTTGTGAGCATAATATTGATTAAGCACAAACACAGAGACTCAAGCTCTGACCAATCTCATATTCATCATTCATGGCATGCCCTAATCACATGTTTCTCGTGCATCACATGCATCACACTTAATCTTCCAGCATGCCCCAACAATAATCATATGCAAATGGGCAAGATTGCCAAGCATTCATTATGTTATCCATGTTTACATTTAAACATCCAACATGCATCAATAACAGCTATGCATGTCACACATGGGGTGCATTTTTCTTACCTTTGGTCCAAGCACAGGTTACCAACAAATGAGCCACAAGCACAATCTCGATTCCAAGCCTCTAGTGTTAACCTAGTCACAACCACAAATGGTGATCCAATGAGTTCAAGTTCTAAAACCAACCCTTGAACTAAAACTTAGCCTCCAAGACATCAATCCTCACTAATTCGGATAGTAAGAATGATCCCGAGGCCTAAAACCATGTTCCCGGGGTCAAAACACCCAAACGGGCTCAAAAGCCTGACTGAGCCGCGGCCCTGGCACCTTGAGCCGTGGCCCCCAGCACACCCTGAGGCAAGCGCTGCAGCGCCCAACACCAAGGGCCGCGGCGCCCAGCAAGACCAAAACAGGGCACCTGCTTCATCGAGCAAGGGCCGCGGCCCAACTTCGGGGCAGCCATTTTTCTTCGCTTTTAACCTTTTAAAACCTCCCAAAAACATGTCTAAACATTACCAAATCATCAAATCAAAGTTCCCAAACTCCCCAATGGTCCAAGACCACCAAAACCCAAGGCTCAAACAAACTAAAAACTCAACGATTCACAAAGTCTAATTCAAGCTGAAAAACTTTTAAAAAATTAATACTTAAACTTGAATTACCTCCGATTGAGTTGTTTCCAACTAAATCCTCCGGTTAATAAGCTTCTAATTCTCCTTAGGATTGCTATGCCTTGATCCTTGCTTGATTCCGAGTCCTAGAACTCAAGTTATCTTCGAAAACGCGATCGGGAAACGAAAATGGAACTTTTAGGGAGAGAGAACGTACAGAACGTTCTTTTTATTTCTTAAAAGGTTACTTCAAGCTTAAGTAGCTTCCAATAAAACCTAATGCTCGGGGTCCCGGAAACACCCCCGGGGAAATTATAGTCAAAACTTCCAGAATTTCCCCCTGGTCTTACTAACTCCCAATTTATCACCAAATATTAATTCCCATTACCCAATAACCCGGTAATGCTCTAAATACCCCTTGACTTACTCCAAGTCAAGCCTAAATCCCGTTGTGACTTTCCCACTAGCTTACCTCCTAGGACCGTCTTGTGCTGGGTAACCCTAGCATAACCAGATAATAACAAAGCACCACGCCCATTTCACATATATGCCAAAAATGCCCGAAATGGCCAAAATATGAAAATCACCCAATTAATCACAAATGAGTTCACATGCATATTTAATACACCTAAACATGAATATTATCATTAAATAGCATAATAAATCAATTATGGCCCTCCTGGCCTCCTAATCAAGGTCCTAAACCTTATTAGGAAATTTGGGGCATTACACTTAAATCAAGTCAACAACAATAATTCACGCCTCAAGCTATGATGGCTAACACACTTATATAATCTTCAGGAAAATCAACTTATAATCCAGAATTTCAATCAAAACATTCTTCCAAGTCACTTAAATCCAAACAAAAATAAAAGCTCTCAAAATCATGATTAATAAATAAAATGCATTCGAATCAATTCATGCTCACTAATTTTTTTTATTACAATAAATTAATATCACTATCCCATAAGCTTGCTATACTTACTAATCTCCACCAATGTAGAAAACACATGCTCATAAATCAATATGACTCTCACAGCTTATAATTGAAGGACTTAGGTAAAGGTAGATGAAAAAGTCATTTAGGCTCAAATATATCATAAGCACACAAACCAAACAAAGTAATCTTGTATCAACTTGCAAACCCCAAAAATAATTCCAAATTTCCCAAAATTTTCTTACTTTGAGAGAGAATTCATAAACATGATTTTTTTTTTAATGATACTACACTCCCAAACTTATTTCTTTGTATTTTCAATTGGAGTGTAGTTCATTTTCAATACACCTTTTTTTTTCCTCAATTTTTCTTCTTTGATTGACACAAATTTCTAAATATAAATCACCATTACAAACCATCCCCCAATAACTTTTCATATGCGGATGGTATATCAAAGGGAAGGAAAAATAATAAATTTGAAATAAGCTCAAAATAAGTGTCAAACAAAAAGAATCAAATTAGGCTCAAAATTGGGTAACTAGGGATTTAATAAATCAAGGTTGGCTTCAAAGGCTTAAACGTTCCAAAGAATTACCTAAATCATTTTCCTAAGCATGCATCATCTAGGATTTCGTCTCAAATAGCAAGCAAACAAGGTCTAGGATAACAACATTTTCATATTTTTTTTCAATATTCAATATTTAAAAAGCATAAAAAAAATTCAATTACACAAAATTTATTAAAAATCATGATTAAGCTCTCAATTATTTAAGTGGACTCATGTAAACATGGTAAGAAATATTCAACCAAGCACACAGATTTTTATAGCTTCATTCTCATTCAATTTATACAACACATCATTCAATCATATTATCATTGGCTAATCATTGTCAACTTGATTCAACTAACACTCTAAACAACCTAGACAAATGATGAGTCAGTTTTTAGTATAGTTTTGAACCTATGTTTAGGGTAAGTTTGAGTCGATTTGGTGGAATGTTGTGCGGTATTACGCTTGTTTTGGTATGTTTGCAGGAAATAGAATGAGGAAGCATGGAGTTGAGGAAATGAACGGAAAATCATAGTAATTGGGAAATTTATGCTAAAAGTTGACAAGAAGACAGTTGAGGATTCATATGCGAAGAGACTTGTTCATTTTGGAGCCTTGGAAGTAAGTTTTGAGGTTAATGTGAAGCGTTGTGGCGCTAAAATGAAGAGCTGTGGCGTAAGGGAAAAAACAGAGAGCCTGTTTTCTGTAATTTTCAAGGGCCGCGGCGCATGTTTGAAGGGTCGCGGCGCTTACTGGAACCCGAGACCAGGATTGCGCAAACTTAGAGAGGTGGGCCGCGGCGCTTAAACACCAGGGCTGCGGCGCGTGTAACTTTTTCGTGGCCATCAGAAGGGCGAAATCGTCATTTATTTTGAAAAAATAGTTTTAGGGCTGCTATTTAAATGTTTTATTAAGAGTTAATAGGGGAAAGTCATTATTTGTTTTCAGAGATTACTAGAGACCTTGGAGAGAACATTGAAAATCTGAGAGTTTTATTTCTTGATCTCTTCTTTATTCTCTTTATTCTTGAGTTTTTGTTTATATTTAATTTGATGGATTCCATTATGTTTGTCTTGAACTAATCTTGTTTTTAGGGTGTTAGTGGATTCTTCTTGAAGTTTTTGATTTCTTAATGCATTTCTGAGTTTCTTTATACTATTGTGAATTATTTATCTTATGCTTAGTGATTGTGAATGTGTGATCACCATTTACATGTTTTATATGATTTTAACCTAGGCTCTGAGAAGAGAAGGCTAATTATGCTATAGGTAGATAATCACAAATTTATATTAGAGGAGAGTACTTCTATAATTTGTGTAGTTTAGGGATTACGTGTTTAAAGCCTGCAATATATTGATTTACCACTGAGATGTAGGAAATAATATGTTGTAGATAATTATAGATCCTAGAAAAACTATAATATATAGTTGTAATCTGCTATCACAGTAGAATTAAGAAATATTGAAAATTGGTTAGAAATCATAAGTGGATAGTTGATGAAACTAAAACCCTAGCCTTTAATTCCATTGAATTAAATCATATTTTTATCTTTGAATTTCTCTGGTGATTAATTGTTTCCTTTAATTTTAGTAGTAATTATTTAACTAATAATTATGAAATTATTATTTAAATAAATTAGAATTAGAAGTTAATTATTGGTAAATAATATCAATCCTCGTGGGAACGATACTCTACTTATTATTATATTACTTGTTAGCGACACGTATACTTGCGTATATAAATTTCCACAACAACAAAACATCACAAACGCAACACAACATGACTAACAAAATAACATTTTGTATACAAAACACTAAATCCTATGTTTATATAAAAGCTAAGGAAAAGAAACTTACCTGACACCTCAGACTGCTTAACATAATACAGATTGAGATGGTGAATCGAAAATGGGGAAAGAAATTTTTTGGGCTAGTCCATAGTTCATTCCGCCTGAGCCCGAAGTAGCGCTGAAACTCAAATTAGTCTCATATTTAATAGAAATTAAAATTAAATAAAAATAAATACTCAAAATACTAACATTAAAGTGTTCATAATCCAAAACTTAAATAAAACTAATAATAAAAATATGCAAATAAAAAATTAGAATGCCTCCAAATGCGCTATTGTTAACGTCATTTAGTCGGAAGCTTGTTTTCTTTCATATTTCAATTTGGATCAAGTCCACCCCTCACATCCTTGAGAGCCATAGTGTCATGAGTTGGCCGTCTTTTCTTGTTATTATAGATTGGTGTAACTTTACCCCGCTCATGTAACATTCGAATCCTCTCACTCAAGAACCTTTTTAAACGATGACACACTTTTCGCATGGTGATCTTTATATGGTGATCTATGCTTATTTATGGCTGCTTTTCTAACTTTGCACTAACATTTGACCCACTCACTTCCTTCTCCTTGTCATCCACTGTAGGTTCTTTTAACTCCTTGCCACTCCTCAAGGATATTGCATTGCATTGCTCTTTTGGGTTTACCTCAGTAGTGCTTGGTAAGTTCCCTTGAGCACGGTTTGTCATCAAAGTAGCCAACTGCCCCATTTGAGTCTCCAAACTCCTGATAGATGCCCTGGTTTCGGTCATGAATTGGTTTAGTACATCGAACTGTGCGTCAGGTTGTTTCATATGTGTTGGATAATGTGGTTGTGGTTGTGGAGGTGGGTATTGTTGTTGAATTTGAGGGAAAGGCTGTTATGCAGCTTGATTATTTGTCCATGAGAAGTTAGGATGATTCCTCCACTCTTGGTTATATGGCATCGAAAAGGGGTTGTTGGTTGGTATTTGAAAATTTCCTATAGCTTGGACTTGTTCCATAGATATATTATTCATATCCATGACAGGACACTGATTTAATGGATGAGCACTCCCACATGCCCCACATAAACTCTGAACTTTGCGTGGTTTGGGTTGACAAGTTGCTCTATTGTAACTGTTCCGTTAAAGCTTCCACTTGCGCTATAAGCATGGAAATATCATCCAATTCAATCATACCAGTCACCTTCTTTATTTGTCCCCTTTCAGTTGGCCACTGGTAGTTATTCATTTCCTCTAGCAATTATTATACCTCATTAGCACTCTTGCTCATGAACGCACCTCCTGCTACAACATCTATTATGGTACGAGTAGTACCATTCAACCCATTATAAAAATTATGGACTAGCATCCACTTGTCTATACCATGATGTGGGCACTTCCTTAATAACTCTTTAAATAATTCCCATGCATCATACAGCGATTCCCCTTCTGTCTGGTAGAAATTATTGATTTCCCCTCTTAACTTTGCAGCTTTTGCTGGAGGGAAAAACTTTCCTAAGAACTTCTGGGCTAACTTCTCCCATTTTGTGATATAATTAGCTTGCAATGAAATTAGCCAACTCTTCGCCCGATCTCGTAGAGAAAATGGGAATAATCTAAGTGTAATGCCCTACTTCGTTAGAGTCGTTACTATGTGAGTTTAAAACGTGTCTTTAGCTCGCTAATCGAGGTTTTAGGTTAAAAGTGTAGCTAAACTATAGTAAAAGTCGTTTAAAGGCATTTGATATAAAAATGTGGTCATTCATTGAAAACACAAAGTGTTATACATTTGGGATCCCAAAATACTGTTTAGAAAATACTTTACATATCAAAATACATTTAAGGTCGACTTAGGCGACAAAACAACTATTACAGTACATTTTCCCAAATTAACCCTGGTTGTGGCAGCTAGGTAGGCCGAACATGTACCAGTCGCTCCACGCTCTCCGTACTCATGGTTGGTCGACCTTTCCCTTGCCCTTACCTGCACCATAATGTACCCGTGAACCAAAGCCCAACAAGAAAACTCAACATAAAGCACATAATACATACATTAAAATTAACAATATATAACAAAAACAACCACCAAGCTAAGCACATAGCGGCCAACACCGTCCCAGGTGCTATACCAAGCCCTGGGTTTGTGGTCTTTACCAAGAGGGTGACTGCATCACCCTAGGAGGGTTTCGCCCCCAATGATCTGCACTCCGCGTGCTCAACGCCGATCCCGGCCCCTTGTCGTTCCCGACTCTTTGCCATTCTCGGCCCCTTAGCCATTCCTGGCCTTTGCCGTTCTTGGCCTTCGTCGTTCCCGGCCTTTGCTGTTTACTCACACACATGCGTCACATAACATAGCTTTGGCAAATATATAAACACATACTAAATATAAACAATAGGGCTACGCCCTGTAATTCAAACAATAGGGCCACGCCCTGCAATACAAATAATAGGGTCACGCCCTGCTCTACAGGTACAACAATTTTCTTACCTTTAATCTGAGTGCTAGCAGTCAGGCAAGCAATCACGACTTCCAGGAACTATTATCTCCTAAGTCCCAGCGATAACCTAGTCACACACCACAAGTAACGTTCTCGTTACTACCCGATTTTATAATTGATCCCCGGAACCAACCCTGTGCTCTCAGGACCTCCCATTTCCCCACATGGGGTGGTGAAATCATCCCCCGAGCCCCCTGGGCCTAAGCCCTAAAAACACAAATTTAAGGGCTCTAAAAATGGCCTAGTGCCGCGGCACAGCCTTATAGGTGCCGTGACACTCAGCAAGGGCTCCTTGTCCTGAATCATCCCAGCGTCGCGACACAGAAGAACAGGGCCGTAGCGCTCCTACGCGAACCTAGAAAACTAGGTTTTTCCACCATTTTTCCCCGAGCCAAAACTCACCCAAGTCATGCCCCAAGTGTACCCAAGTCCCAAAGGGTCCCAAAAATCCAAATAACAGAACATACACAACATAAATGCATCAAAACCCAATCCTAATTCACACCCAAACTCAATTTCAATCAATGGTTTAAAATTCTACCAAAACTTAAACCAAACTAGAAACTTTCCGAAACTTGATGGAATCCTTGCCTTTGGATCAGTTGTCGACCCTAAATGGCCTCCAATGCCACTCCAAGCATCAGTCCTCAAATTCCCAAGCTTAAGTTCCTCAAAACTTCATCCCAAAACCCAAATTCAGAAATCAATTTCACATTCCTCAAAAACAACATAAAAGACCTAAACCACAGAAAGGAAATCCTTACCTCCTCTTGAATTTTGAATTTCCTAAGGCTTGGTAGCTGTTAATCCTCCTCCACAACTTGATTCTACTCCCAATTCCTTAAAATCTAACTGCCTAGTCTTGAGCTCTCCTTTCCTTCTTGAAAACTTGAACCAAATGACCAAAAATCTCTAGAGAAGCCTAGAATGTGAAGGCTAACTTCAGCTGTGGTTTATCTAGTTTAGAGCTTAAATGGTCATTCTACCCCTCCTTCTAACTCACTTCTTTACTAAACCTCAAGGGCAGCCTAGTCCTTTCACTCTTTGTGAAAATACCACCTTTTACTTATTATTGCAGTAACAACACTAATTCTCAGATAACTAGTAGTTACCAATCTCACAACTTAAACACCAAATTCGTGACTCTTTGCTAGCACCGCTAGACAGGATCTCCTCATGCCGGACACACCGCACAAAGCGCAAAATCACACCCTCAACGGGTTAAAATTACAAATACGACCCTAATAGCCAAATGGAGCCCACATGCATATTTAATTCACCTAAACATGCATTTCTAATCACATAATCATTAAATTCACATATTAATATAATTAAATCAATTATTGCCCTCCCGGCACACTAATCAAGGCCCTAAGCCTTATTAGCAAATTTGGGATGCTACACTAAGTCTAATCGCATTGTCACTCACCCCATTCATCTTAAATGTTGCACATAGCTCCAGGAAATTGGCTATGTGCAAATTAGGATCTTCCCGTGGGCAACCCCCCAAAATGAACACTAGATTGCACCATTTGTAATATTGCAGGCTTAATCTCGAAATTATTTGCATTAATAGTGGGGTGTCTAATGCATGAATGCACTCCTGTGACAGTAGGAAGTACATAGTCTCTAAGCATCCTTGGTCCTTGTTCCACTGGGACTTCTGCAATATTTGAGATATTATTAACATTAGCAGCATTGTTTGCTGCATTTCCTTGATTCTCAGCCATGGAAAAATCCAACATTTTCTTTATCTTTCAATTTGGTCTACACAATATTTCAATTTCAAGATTTACCAGTATGAATTCCTTTTGTATACTTCCTCGAATATAACAATAATTCCTGAAACACAATACAGTCACAATCCGTATGAGTACTAAAAGTAAAAACCAAAGTGGAACAAAAAACAATTAATTTTGATATTGGATATCCCTGGAAATGACGACAAAAACTTGATAGCGAAAAATATGTTGTGCAAGTATACACAATCGATTCAAGTAATAAAATAGTTAGTAAAGTATCGTTCCCACAAGGACTATCAACCAATTACCAATAATTGCTTTTAAATTTTTATTGGATGTCTAAAAGAGAGTGATTTTTAAACTATGACTTAAAATTGAAATAAACTTTGCAATAATAAAGATTGATTCAATAATTAAAAACCCAGGGTATTAACTTCATCAACTTTTCAACCTGTTAATCTTACTAATCAACGCATATAATTCTTCAATTTCTATCCTAATAGCGAGTTAACTAAAACAATCCTAATTATTTTTCAAGATAAAAAGATCTCAACCTATATGCAATTTTTCTATATATCTGTGATAAGTTTTAACATATAGCAGGCATGAAGCATAGAAACCCTAAACGCTACACAAACCCTATAGGTACTATCGTCCTATATACAATTTATGTCTATATGATTATAGAATATTCAATTCTCCCCTCTCGGATCTCGAATAAAAATCATAAATCATGTAAATAGTGATCAATTATCAACACACATTAAGCACAAATCATATAGATAAAGGATAGAAGAAGAAGAAGAAATTATATAAACTTCATAGAAAATTAACAAATATACAAGTGACTACATTAAACCCTATAGAAAAATATTTAGTTCATGAAAAACATAGCCAACACCATAAAAATAAATGTTATAATCTTTAATACCCAAAACTTGAAAATAAATTAAAGAAGAAAAGTGCAGAAAATAAGCTTAGCCGTCAAGAACTCTATGAAAATTCGTAATTAGAAAACCCTAATTAATCCCTAATCTCTAATGTTTTAAACTTAAATAGTAATTGTTTTTCTTTCGGGAGGCGCGCCGCGGCCCTTGCATTTCCATGCCACAGCCCGTGTCTTCAAAATACCCAAGAGGTTTGCACCTCCATCTTCAAGCGCCGTAGCCCATGTGAAAACCCATTTTTTCATTTTGCTCTCTGCCACTCATCAGGTCGCAGCCTTAAAGGGCATGTCACGACATTAATTCATGTCAGATTTTTCATAGTTTCTGACTTTGCTAGAGTCGCGACCCTTAAGCCCATGTCACGACTCTAATTCTATTTTTTTTAGAATTTGACCATTTTAAATCCTTCCTTTATCAACTTCATCAAAAACTTCTTCTTACTCCTCCTTAATGCCAATTTGACTCGAACAACCACCAAAAGCTCCCTTTTCCACCATTTCTTCTTCGTTTTCACATTTAGCTCATAATTCATAACATCATCCTACAACAAAGACAAACTCAAGCGTAATCTTGCACAAAACAAACAAAGAGACTCAAGATTACCACAAAAACACATCCTAAAACAACACTAAAATGGATTTATCATCTGTCAATGCCTTCCATGCCCATTTAGTGAGGAAAGCTTTGTTCATATCTTTTGTGAGTCTAATACCCAGTCCTCCTTCCACAATTCGTCTACAAAGGCTATTCCAAGAGATTGTGTGTATTTTCCATTTTGCACCGGAATCTCCCCACCAAAAATATCTTGGGGCTTTATTAATGTTTTTGTAGGTTGTAATTGGAATGACATCTGACGCAGCCACATAGTTTGCAATTGATGACCCCACATTTGTCAAAACCACTCAGTTGAAGAACTTTTAGAATGAACTCCCAATCTAGCCTATCACAAGCTTTCTCTATATCCAGTTTTATCATCATATAGCCCTTCTTTCCCTTCATCTTTCCCATAGATTGAACTATTTCTTAAGCCACCATAGTGTTTTCCGATATGAATCTTCCTTTGACAAATGTCGCTTGTGGTGGAGCAATGAGTTTTGGTAGTAGGCACTGAATTCTAGTTGCTAGGATCTTGGATAAGAATTTACAAGACACATTGCACAACGCAATAGGTCTATAATCGTTGAACGGATCTCGTTTCTCTTTTGGGAATAAGAATGATACTTGAGTCATTGATCACCCCAGGGAGCTCTTTTGTTGTGAAGAATTGTTTGATCATTTCAAGGACATTAATTTCAACCGTTGGCCAATGTTGAACATAGAAAGAAACTAGCATTCCATCGGGCCCAGGAGCCTTGTCTTTTCCCGTGGTTCTTATTGTACTCTTCTTCCAAAGGAATCTCATCGAGGTGGTTCTCCTCCTCTTCTGTAATCTCCTTGAGATTTAAGCCACTAAGCTCATGAGGGGATTGCAAACTCTACTTTTTGTATATTTCTTTGAACCATTGTAGGAAAACATCAGCGATCTCCTTTGGTTCTTTTATCCAAGTTTTGGAATCCACTTTGAGTTGTTGAATATAATTGTGTCGTCTTCTAATAACAGTGGATGCCATAAAGAACTTAAAGCACATGTTTCATTCTTTTAGCCAAACTCGTGATTTCTGTCTCCAATGGACTTCCTCTCTCAATAGAGCCTCATTTAGAAGACTTCTTGCCATTTCGCAATGTGAGATTGTTGTCCGTGTTTTCACCCAAGGACACGTGGCAGTTCGAGTAGGACATGTGGCAAAGACTTGTACTTCTTCAAATGAGGCCACGCCCCGAGGATCAATCCTCAAAGGGTTGATCCCTCAGAGATTACCCCCCTCAGATAAAGGAAGGACATAGACGTCTCTTCGAGACCATGTCGCGAGAGCTACAGACGTCTCTCCAAGGCCATGCCTCGAGAGCTACTTGGCAGTCCACTATTTCTTACCATCATCTATCTTCCAGGTCGAGGACCTTATCCTAAAGATCTAAAAGATAATCCAGGTGTCAGCCAATGCGGGTTTGCAGCATTAGAGGAGTACCTGACAACCTTTTAGGCGATCCGTCCACGGTGTTGTCAATTGTACGACTCGACAATTTGCACTCCCACTATGCCGTCTGACACGTAGATACATACAACATGCCCTGATAGTATCTGGGGCATGTTCCCCATGAAGTAGGTACCTTTCCACAGTGGGCCTTGCAGATCTCGCTTGGGTCGTGGTCTCTATTCAATGCAGCCCAATGCATTGAATTGGTATTAATCCCCCAATAACGGGAAGAATGTATATTAATTGCAAATTATTAGTATTAATTACCCCAGCCTCTATAAATAGAGTTGGGAGTCTCATTGTAAAGGGTTCGATATTTTAGAGAGAAAAGACCTTGTACTCAAAGCAATCTAAAAGCTGCCTGAGAATACACCATGGAACTTGCCTCAACAAGCTTCCAATCCTCTTAATACCAGAGACTCGTGGACTAGGGTTCTTTTATAACCTAAACCACGTAAAAAACTTTGTGTTCTTGATTGATTATTTCTTTAATCTCTCGTTTAAGGTTGATAGCGAAAAATGTAGTCAACATTTTGGTGCTTTCATTGAGAGTTTGAAGAAAGCGTTTGGAACACTCACAACCATGGTGACTACTCGAAGAAACGTTATAGATGATGTACTCCCTCCTACCGGAGTCGAAGGAGGGGAACCCAGTCGATAGCCACCTCATGACATGCTTGAGATGGTAGAGGACTACGACGAAGATGCTGAGTACAATGGCGAAGATGACGGCGTCGACCAGGGGTACTATGAGGAAGAATACCTTCAGCCCATGGATACGGAGGAGACACTGGAGGTGGTGATGCTCCGTGATCAGGTGGCCACCCAACAACAAAAGATCGATGCACAAGAGGGTAACATTGCTGCCCTACAGAAGATGGTACTTGCTATGAACGCCACTCTTGCAGCCCAGGGGCTGTGAGTGGACCCCAACGACAATGCACCAGCTGGGAACCCAATTGGCGTGCCACCTGCGTACCCCGTGGCAGTGCCACCTATTAATGTAGTCAGAGTGCCTCCCGAGCATCCATCTACAAAGGCACGAGATCCACCAACTAGGGTACTCGTCGGGCACCCAGCAGGAGTTGGAACCTCAATGCCACCACATGATCGTGGTAAAGAAAAGGCTGACGATAATCCTGCTCCAAAGTAGAAGAGGGCTCGTCAAGATCCCGAGGGCCACCCGGTTCCTCAGTAGGCTGGTAAAGGTGATGGTCCAAGGGCCTGAGGACACCACTTGGATGTCAGCGCCCGTTGAGCTCGGGGCATTCCGCCCTGACGCGCCCATACAGACTACACAAGGCTTGGAGCTAGTGTCCCTTCGGGACCTAACCAGCCCCGTAGGAATAATGGTCCAGGGATTCGCCCAAGGAATGCCCCATAGAATTGAGAATGTGGTATTAGTATCTTGGTAAACAAAAATATCGAGTCTGATGGAGAAACCGTAGTGGCTCGTCCTGAGGATAACGATGCATTTTGAGGTCAGTTTGACCTATGAGACAACCTCAATGCCCAAAGATGCAATAAGGCAGGAGGGCACGAGCCCGCCAGGAGAGGTCTATTAGACCTTTGGGATAATCTCAACACCCGAAGAAGAGAAAACCTAGCTCAGAGCATCAATCGAGATCGTGTCCCGCTCCGTGCGGAGTTAGAAAGTCTGAAGTTGATCGTGCTCAGAATGGCCAACTGGAAAGGCCATGAATTTGACTCAGAAGACGAAGAAGTGGAGCCATGTGCTCCTCACATTGTTGAGGCCCCTCTACAACGAGGCTTCAAATGCTAACCATACCGCCTTATGATGGTGGCTGGGACCCCATGGACCACCTGTCTAAGTTCAACATATTAATGTCGGTGCATTGTGTCTCTGATGACGCTAAGTGTCATGTGTTCTTGATCACTCTGAGAAGAC
Source organism: Humulus lupulus (assembly GCF_963169125.1). NCBI lineage: Eukaryota > Viridiplantae > Streptophyta > Magnoliopsida > Rosales > Cannabaceae > Humulus > Humulus lupulus. Next base: position 108,928,897 of record NC_084796.1, read on the forward strand.
CAGTAGATGAATGGTTCAAGAAGCTCTAACTAGGATCCATTTAATCATGGCATCAGTTATCGTCTGCCTTCTGAAGACAATTCATACGAGTTAGGAAGGTAAGCTTTGAGGTCAATGCCTTGACCAATATAAAGCAAGGGCCTTTCGAGACTCTCAAGGCATACATCAAATGCTTCAAGGAGGAAGTAGTGATAACCAAAAGTGTTGATGATGGCCAACAATCGATGGCATTACAAGCTGGCATCCACGCGGGGTCCTCGCTTTGGGATGACCTCCAACAAAGGAGATGCCGATGACTAAGTGACTTCATTCTTCGAGCACAAGAATATATCAGCTGGGAGGATGCACAGATTGGGGCGTTCGAAGCACCCGCTATTTTCCCTACTTCGGCCATGCCTGGATCCATGGCTTCGAGAGTCCAATATTCCCCTTTTACTCCCGTCCAACCGGGCTCGGGGGGAGTCCAACCCAGCCAAAGTGTTCTGCCTTCTGGTTATAGCACCATGCCCGCTCCTGGGTTCATTATTGCTCCAGCAAGGTACGGGTTATCGTCCACTGGATACAGTGCTTTTCATCCTGCATTTAGTGCTTGAGTTGCTACTCTATCCTAGCCTGCTGAGTAGTAGACGTGGGGGGAAGGGTAAGGATAAGGGTCGAAAGCCTAAGGGAAGTGTAATAACACAGGTTGAGCAGGGAGTTTCCTTTGGCAAGAAGTATGTCTCACAATACTCTGAGTATACTGACTTGGTAGACTCTCGAGAAAATATCTTCATGGCCATGACACAACACGTTCACTACACGAAGTCGCAACCCATCTGGAGAGACAGGGAAAGATGGGACCCTGGCAAATTTTGTTGTTTCCACAACAACATAGGGCACCACACCAATAAGTGTCGCCAGCTCAAGGATGAGATTGAGAATATCATCAAGTTGGGACATCTCCACCAATATGCTAAGGGTAGAGCGCGTTAGGCACAACCCCCTGTGGTAGGACCGCTCATAGCACCTGTTCCTCCACAGGTTCCAGTAGTTGCTCCTGTGGCCCCACCACATCCAGTGGCCAAAGGACCTCCTCTGGTGAACGGGGGGGTGGGAACCATCTCAGGAGGACCACACTTGGGTGTTACCTCCTGAAGCTTGCAGAATAGGTATGCACAAGCTTTGAATCATGATGATGAGGTGATGGGTTTGGCTTAGTTGCCTGCCCAAATGCCTCGAATGACTGACCAAGTCATAACATTCTCTGAAGACGATGCTCGAAGAGTGCATTTCCCACACCATGATATGTTGGTAATTGAGAGCCAAATCTCCAACAAAATGGTGGCGCGGATTCTAGTACACAATAGGAGTTCGGTGAACATCCTGTTTAAGTCAGCTTTCGAGAAAATAGGGTTGAACACTACAGACTTGTCCCCATGCACCTCGACTCTCTACGGGTTCTAAGGAGAGGCCCTCATCCTGATGGGATTGATAAAGCTCCCTGTGATGCTTGGAGAGGTGCCTCGCCAAGCTTTCAAATATTGCACCTTTGTAGTGGTAGAATGTTCCTCGGCGTACAACGCCATCTTGGGATGACCCGCACTGGTGGAGTTCAGAGCCGTCACTTCCATCCACCATCTGTGCATGAAGTTCCCCACGGATGCAGGAAATGGCACGGTATACAGAGACCAGAAAGAGGCTAGACAGTGTTACAATGTCTCCCTCAAAACTCCCGTGATGGTGGTGGAGGAAGAAGGCCCCGAGAAGCCCGAGGCATCGGAGGTACAGACTGTCTAGGAGACTAGGCCCGACGAGTTGGACCCGAGGGTTCAAGAAGAGAGGTCCATTGAACCAATAGATGAGGTGGAAGAGGTAGTTCTTGATACCTCCACCCCTGATAGAAAAATAAGAGTAGGGGGAAGCTTGAAAATGGAAGTCTGAGAGGCACTGGTGGGCTTCCTCAGAGAAAACCAAGACATGTTTGCATGGTCACATTCCGACATGATTGGTATTGATCTGAACATCATATGCCACATCTTGAATATTGATTCTAATTTTCTCCCGTCCAACTGAAGCAACGGACATTTGATCAAACTCGAAAAGAGGCTCTTAAAGCCAAAGTAGACAAGCTCCTCTCTAACAGATTTATCTGAGAAGCCCAATACCCCGGATGGTTGTCCAATCCTGTTCTCGTGCCCAAGCCAAATGGCACCTGGAGGACATGCATTGATTTCTCAGACCTTAATAAGGCTTTTCCGAAAGACTGCTTTCTACTCCCAAAGATAGACCAGACGGTCGATGCCACCTCTGGCTATAAGTTGCTGTCGTTCATGGACGCATACTCAGGACATAACCAGATATCCATGCATGTAACGCCCTACTTCCTTAGAGCCCTTACTAAGTGAGTTTAAATAGTGCCATTGGCTTGCTAATCGAGGTTTTAAGGTAAAAGTGTAGCTAAACTAGAGTAAAAGACGTTTTAAGACATTAAATATGAAAATTGTGGTCATTCATTAAAATCATAAAGAGTTACACACTTGGGATCCCAAAATACTGTTTAGAAAATAATTTATACCTCAAAATATACAATCAAAGTCGACCTAGGCGACAAAACAACTATTACAAAACATTCCTCCAAAATCACCCTGACCGTGGCAGCCAGGTGGGTCGAACATGTACTCGTCACTCCATGCTCTCCATACTCATGGTTGGTTGACTTTACCCTTGCCCTTACCTGCACCATATAGCACCCATGAGCCAAAACCCAGCAAGAAAACTCAACACAAAATAAATAACATATGCATATCTATCAACAGTATAAAACAAGACAGCCAACAGGTTTAACACATAGTGGCCATGTCGTCCGAGATGCTTTACCAGGCTCTGGGTTTGCGGTCTTCACTGAGAGGATGACTTCAGCACCCTAGGAGGGTCTCACCCTATCGGCCTGCACTCCACGTGCTTAACACCAATCCCAGCCCCTTGCTGATCCCGGCCTTTGCCATTCTCGGCCTTCTCCATTCCTGGCCTTCGCCGTTCACTCACATAATATAATATCAACAGATATCTAAACATATAGTAAACTTAAACACTAGGGATACACCCTGCAATTCAATCAATAGGGCTACGCACCGCAATACAAACAATAGGGCTACGCCCTACAATACAAACAATTGGGCCATGCCCTGCAATTAAAAAATAGGGCCACGCCCTGCTCTACAGGTACAACAGTTTTGTTACCTGTGTCCCGAGCTATTTGAGCACTGTAATCACGAGCACAATCCTCTATTTCAAGCCTTGATGAAATCCTAGTCACAACATAATCATAATAGCCATCCATCAAGTTCTAAACCAATAAATAACTTTTAGATACAGTTCTAGTCTCCAGAACCTCAATTTCTACTAAACTGGGTAGTAGAAATTGTCCTGAGGGCCTAGGTTCGATCCCCCGAGCCTAACCAAACCTAGAAACAAACCTAAGGCTAAAATCCCCAGGCAGGTTGCGATTTGGCTTAGTATGTCGCGACTCACCCCTAAGTCAGAGAGCAAGGCCCCAAGCCAAAGGGGAGGCGGGCTGCGAATTGGCTTAGTAGGTAGCGGCACATCCCCATCTTAGAGTGCATCCCCTGGGCTAGCAGGCCACACGCGCCGCGACACCCCAAGGCTGGGTCGCGGCGCACCCCTATGAGCCCAGAAATTCTGGGTTTCTCTTCCTCTTTCTAGCCAAAAACCAAAAAGCTTCAAACTAAATTCCAACCAAAAATTCCAAAACCAAACCCAGAATTCTTATTCCCATAGTCTACACGTCCTAACCATCCTATAAACTGTAACTCCCTAGTTACTCCAAGACCATTACTGTGAAATTTAAACAGTGCTTAACTTGCTAAACGAGTCATTAGGTTATAAATGTGCATCTAAGTGCTATTAATAGGCTAATGTGAAAAATCTTGATCGAAAGGAATGGACATATTTTATTTAAAACATAAAAATGTACATGGGCCCATAAACGCTTTACAAGTTATTTACAATCCAAAATGGTCATTACAGTGTAAAAATTACAACCCGCCGATTTTTATTTAAAACATAAAAATGTACATGGGCCCATAAACGCTTTACAAGTTATTTACAATCCAAAATGGTCATTACTGTGTAAAAATCACAACCCGCCGACCTAAGCGGAAAAATTTAGGGTTAACCCCTAGTTCCTCTAAGAAACACCTTGGCCGTGATGGTCAAGCAGCCGCATATGTACACATTGCCACCTAAGCTCTCCACTCAAGGCTGGGTGAGCCTTTCTTTCCCTTTACCTGCACCACATAGCAACCGTGAGCCAAGGCTCAGCAAGAAAACTTATTACTGCATATATACAATATCAATAAATGATTATAGTAATCATTCTGGGGCTTGCAACCCAATCAAATTAGTGAATATCACTAATGATTCTCGTAATCATGCTGGAGCTTGTAACCCTAATCAGATAAGTGACTATTGAGTCACACGCTGTGCAGGTGACTAATAAGTCAACCTCTAAGGATCTGTTCCCTATATAGATGACTAGTAAGTCCATCTCTAGGGTTATGCTCCTTAAATAGATGGCTAATAAGTCCATCTCTGGGGATCTGCTCCCAAGCCATGTGACGTGTCGGTCACCTTAGCCTTTTGGCTCTGGCTCTAGGTAACTAGCCTTTAGACTAGACAAGTGCTTTTGTTTTCATCAAACTTAAGGTCGATCAAGCATTTCAAGCTTATGTTGAAAATGCTTATGTCAATTAGATCTAATCTTTTTGGCTTGCGTTAAACACGCTAATACCGTTTTTGACTCATAAGTCAATTCCATACGACCAGTGCTCAGTACCACTGTCGAACTTGACTAATAAGTCACAGCTTCATAATCAATACTGACACCATTGTCGTTTCTAACTCATCAATAACCATGCATGTCATATACTGGGTGCAGTTTTCTTACCTCTGGTTCGAGCGAGAAATAATAAAAGAACGACCTTTGAGAACGATCAATCCTTTGATCCCTTAGCAATCACCTAGTCATAACCAAATATGGAATTCCATCAATAAAATCAATAATAAAAGGTTCATGATCTAAACCTTGCTCCCGGGACCTCAAATCCTACTAACACGGTTAATAAATTCAATCCGGAGCCTTAAGAATTGAAACCCTGAGACTAAAACCCTAAAAAGTACCCAAGAGAATGTCCTGGAAAAACAAGGCAGCGCTATGGCGCTACAAGTAGAGCAGCCAAGCCCTGACCAGCGCTGTAGCGCCCAACATTGGGTGTTGTAGCGCCAGAACTAGAGTGTTCAAACTCTGGTTTTTCCTCTTCGAGTTCTCCAAATTCCAAACCTCAAAAACTGACCCCGAACCTCAACCAAACCCACAAATGAACCCAAAAACCAGTTCTACATGTCTTAGACATCAAAACCCAATCAAACTTTCCCAAAAACCTCATCAAATTGCTACTTCTATAATCAAAACCTTAAGCTCAAAAACCAATTCAAAACAGAGCAAGAAACCAGAAAATCATGGCTAAATTCTTACCTCAAACTCAAGATTGAATCTCCTTCAATGGCTGAACATAATCCTAAAACCTCAAGCCTTGATTCCCTAGCTTGAATCCTCAAATTGAGCTTCAAAATTTCAAAAGAAAGGAAAGAAAGAGATGATCAGGAGGAAGAGGAAGAAGAGTCTCTATTTTGGCTTACTTCATCTACAGCCATCTAACTTAACATATATCCTTAAGGTCAAATGACCAAAATGCCCCCAAGCCTATTTTAAATCTGTAACAGCCCCCAAGGGTGAAATCATCCTTTCCCGTCTATCTCATTAATTATAATTAACGTCCTCCAATTCCCATCATTCCAAATATTCTTCACTAATAAATCAATCATATCACATTACCCTTTAATTCCCGGTAATGTACTAATCATCAATTACCCCAGACTCACCCCGAGCCCGGTAAATAACCCCGTTATGACTAAAACGCTAACTTACATTTTAAGATCGTCTCATGCCGACTAGCTTGAAAAAATCCACATTATAATGTGGCCTCATCCATATCTCACCAACATGCATGAAAATATACAAATATGCCCTTGTTATCCCTGTTTCCTCCCTTCATTCACGAATCCGCATATTGGGTCCATGGGCCATCTTGAAGGGATTTAAGGCCCAGATCAGGCCCAATAGTCGAGGAAGGAGTGAGATTTGGCGGCCCAAGTATTAGTAAAGCCCAAACGTTGTCCCGGAATAGAAGCCGGGACTGTGAAGTTGGCACGTTTCATCTTCCCGGACCCTCTGTCCGGCGTCTCCCGGGGTGCAATGAAGATATATCGTTTCCTCCAAGTCTAAAAATGGACCGGGACGATAGTGGATGAACTCGGATCTTGGTAAACAAACCAGGGTCTTGGTAAATGAGGAGGGATGTTAGTAAATGAACCCATACCAGGCATCCAGGCTGGGTGTGATAAGTTGCCCTCAATACTGACATCACTCTGAGAAACACAGAGTTTTGTCCCCATAACTAACCTGCAGAAGAGGTTACATACGGAATGTGCGCCGTCATTGCAGAACTGTACTGCCACTATTTTGACGAATCCTGTCCCTCGGATCTCCTTCGAAGCCCACGCGAACCAGACTGAAGTTGTGTACTGTTGTCAGTCTTACAGTGTGGTTACGCTCAGGCCGGCCCAGTGGGCCTTGATTAGTGTATTTTATTTATTAAAATCCTTTGTATTAAGCCTCCATCAGTGAGCAAATAGTGTTTATACCCCTAGTGGGCCCGGATTAATCTGGCCCAAACCCAGAGCACTCAACTACCTATAAATATGAACAGTTGTTCACTGGGAAAAGGATCCAATTTTTCTCTTGTAAGCATACACTCTGCTCAAATTTAGAGAAACTTCATTACTTAAGCTCCTAAAAGCTCTAATACAATTGACGTGGACTAAGGCTTTTTAACGCCCCAACCACGTAAAACTCCTTGTGTGATAATCTATATTCTTTATTTTCTAAGCTCTCTTATCTTTCATAATTCTAGTTTCCAAAAAACTCGGTAAACAGCCCTCAACGGGCCAAATTACCAAAATGCCCTTAAAATGAATTGTGGATCCACATGCATGCATTTATTATCATATAATAATATAATTCACATAATCATGCATATAATCATTTAATTGCATAATAAATCAATTATGGCCCTCTCGGCCTCCTAATCAAACCATTAAACCTCATTAGGGATTTTGGGGCATTACATAAACAACCCCAAGACTTCTCCAAATAATCAAAAGTAAAACACAATTCAGCTCACATGCACTAATGATTCCCAGCAGAATTCAACAGAGTGAATTAAGTTTAAAAGCTTACCTCAGAGATGAATTAAATCTTTAAGCCACTCCCCACGCATCATAAGCTTCAATCCTCACAAGTTCTAGCCTATAATCCTCCAATTTCTTCAGCAAATTCCAAAACCCAAGAGAAGAGATGTCAGCCGAGTATGAGAGAGAGAAAGAGAGAGAGAGAGAGCTAGGAAATGTTTCTTCTATTTTGTCCTCTGCTTAATTCTGATGGTTTCTCAAGCCATCTAAGTATTTATTTAATTTTAGCAAAAAGTCTAAAATACCCCCCTTAAGTCCATCTAAGTCCTCAAGTAGCATCAAGGGTGATTTTGTCATTTACCAACTCCCACTAATTCCCCGAGTGTTCCTATAAATTTCTGTTTAGCCCCAACATGTCAAAATAATTATTAAATTACTACCCGTTACTCAATAATTTCTGAACACATAACATTGTCAAAATACCCCCAGGCTCCTCCCGAGCCGAGTATTTGACCTCGTTGTGACTTTCTAGCTAAACTGCTCCATAGGGCCGTCTCTGATCATGCATCACAAATATATAACCACTTACTCGTGGTATCAATCACAATATACATAAATATCACATTTATGCCCTCAACGGGCTAAAATTACAAATATGCCCCTAATAGCCAAATGGGGCCCATATGCATATTTAATTCACCTAAACATGCATCTCTATTCACATAATCATCAAATTCATATACTAACATAATTAAACCAATTATTTCCCTTTTGGCACGCTAATCAAGGCCCTAAGTCTTATTAGCAAATTTGGGACGTTACAACTATCCCCTCCTTACAAAAACTTTGTCTTCGAAATTACCTGAATAACTCGGGATACCGATCCCGCATATCTGTCTTAAGTTCCCAAGTTGTTTCCTCCACTTTGATGTTCCTCCACAGCACTTTCACTAAGGTGATGGTCTTGCTCCGCAAGACTTTATCCTTCCGGTCAAGAATCTGAACTGGCTTCTCCTCATATGACAAACCCTGATCCAACTCCAAATTCCCATAGCTCAGCACGTGCGTAGAATCCGATACATACTTTCGGAGCAAGGATACATGAAACACATTATGAACCCTTGATAGAGCTGGAGGCATTGCCAATCTGTAAGCTAACTCTCCAACCCGTTCCAAAATCTCAAAGGGGCCAACAAACCTAGGGCTTAACTTGCCCCGAACACCAAACCGTTTCACCTCTCTCAAGGGAGAAACTCTGAGAAACACATGGTCACCAACTTGAAACTCTTATGGCTACTCTGGGAGGTGAGCATTCGAGCTCTAATCTTCTCTATCACTTCATTGGTCCTCCGAACAACCTCAGGAACTAGATATCTCCTCTCATCTGTCTCATCCCAGTGGATGGGTGATCTACACTTCCTCCCATATAATATCTGGTACGGAGCCACCCCGATGTCGCCTGATAACTATTATTATACGAAAATTCAATCAAAGGGAGATAATTACTTCAAGATCCCCCAAAATCCAACACATAGGCTCGCAACATATCCTCCAATATCTGGATCGTCCTCTCATACTGTTCGTCCATCTTAGGATGATTGGCAGTACTTAATCGCAACTACGTACCCATAGCCATCTGTAGGCTCTCCCAAAACTTGGAGGTGAAGGTGGGGTCCCTGTCGGATACTATCGACCTTGGATCCCCCATGAAATCGTACAATTTCCATCACATACAATTCAGCATACTGCTCCACAGTATAAGTTGTCCTATCAGGCAAAAAGTGAGCGGATTTGGTGTACCTATCCACAATCACCCACACAGAATCATGTTGTCCCACAGTCTTTGGTAATCGAACCACGAAGTCCATGGTAATATCCTCCCATTTCCACTCTGGAATCCCTAGAGGTTGCAACAACCTTGTTGGCCTCTGATGTTCAGCCTTTACCTGCTGATAAGTCAAACACGTGGCCACATAATCTACCACATCCCTCTTCATCCCTGGCCACCAATACAGAGTTCTCAATTCTTGGTACATCTTCATCGTACCTTGATGTAAAGAGCAGGGGGTGGTATGAGACTCATCTAAGATCTCTCGCGGTATACAAGAATCCTTCAGAATGCAAATCCAGCCTTTGTACTTCAGTACTCCCATCTTCGAAATAGAGAAGTCTTTAGCCACTCCATCTAAGATGCTCTCTTTCTGCTCTCTTAGCTGGGGATCCTTCCCCTGTGCCTCCCTGATCCTCTCAAGGAGTGTAGACTAAAGAGTGATGTTGGCTAACCGACCAATTACCAACTCTATACCCGCTCTAGTCATCTCTTCAGCCAACTTATCCGATATCTGCCTTGAACTGAACAACTGTCCTGGGCCCTTCCGACTCAGTGCGTAGGCCACCTCATTGGCCTTCCTAGGGTGATATAGAATATCACAATAGTAATCCTTTACCAATTCTAGCCAATGTCGCTGGCGCATATTTAGATCCTTCTGAATAAAGAAGTACTTCAAACTCTTATGGTCAGTGTATATTTCGCACTTCTCACCATAAAGATAATGTCTCCAAACCTTAAGTGAAAATACCACTTCCGCCAACTCCAAATCATGTGTGGGATATCTCTGCTCGTACTCCTTCAACTGTCTCGACGCATAAGCTATCACCTTTCCGGCTTGCATCAGAATACATCCCAAACCCTGCCTAGAAGAACCACAGTAAACTACAAACTTCTCGTTGTCTGATGGCAGACTCAATACTGGAGCGGTGATAAGTCGCCGCTTCAATTCCTTGAAACTGTTCTCATACCTGTCCGTCCATACATACTTAGTCTTCTTACGTGTCAACTCGGTCGATGGTGTGGCTATTACGGAGAATCCCTCGACGAACCATCGGTTGTACCCTGCCAATCCCAAGAAGCTCCTAACCTCTGGTACACTACTCGGCCTAGGCCAATCTCTCACTGCCTAAATCTTACTTGGGTTAACCAGAATCCCCTCCTTACTGAAAATATGACCTAGAAATTTTACTTGCGGTAACCAAAACTCACACTTACTGAACTTAGCATATAACCTATGCTCTCTCAACCGTTGTAAATATGATCACAAACTTGTCCAAATAGTCCTTGAAGACCATGTTCATCAAATCCATAAAGGCTGCTAGGGCGTTGGTTAATCCAAAGGACATAACCAGGAATTCATAGTGTCCATACCTCATGCGAAAAGCAGTCATTGGTATGTCCTCCTCTTTAATCCTTAATTGATGGTAGCTTCACCGGAGATCGATCTTAGAGAACACTATCTTCCCCTGAAGCTGATCAAACAAGTCCTCGATCCTCGATCCTCGATCCTGGGTAGTGGGTACTTGTTCTTAATGGTCAACTTGTTCAACCCCCTGTAGTCAATACACATCCTTAAGGATCCATCCTTCTTCCTAACGAATAACACTAGAGCACCCCATGGCAAAAAACTTGGTTTGATGAATCCCAAATCTAGTAACTCTTGCAACTGAATCTTCAATTCCTTCAACTCTACCAAAGCCATTCTATAAGGTGTCCTAGAGATACTAGCTCTGCTCCTGGCGCCAACTCTATAACAAACTCAATCTCCCGATGTGGCGGCAACCCTGGCAAGTCTACGGGGAACAAATCTGGAAACTCACATACCAATATGGTCTCGCTCGGTCCAACCGGCACTACTTTAGTGGTATCTACAATGCTTGCTAGGAATCCTATGCAACCCTCTTGCATTAGGTCTCTAGCCTTCAATGCTGAAATCTTAGGTACTCATGGTCCACTCACCGTCCCCACAAATACAAATGGTACCTCCCCTTCAGGTTCAAAGGTCACCATCCTGCGCTTGCAGTAAATCGTCACACCGTACTTCGATAACCAATCCATCCCCAGGATCATATCGAAGTCATCCATTGCTAACTCAATCAAATCAACAGAAAACTCCCTACTGTCTATCTCTATTCTCAAAGCTCTAACCCATCTCCTTGAGACTACCAGTTCCCCAATTGGTAACAAAGTCTGAAACCCCCTAGCATACAAATCACTATGTCTGCACAGCTGATCTATCACTCTAGAAAAAACAAATGAATGGGTAGCCCTTGAATCAATCAATGCTGTAAAAGAAGAACCAGCACTAGAAATCTGACATGTCACGACTGAGGGGCTAGCCTCAGCCTCCATTTGGGTCAAGGTAAGCACCTTGGCAGGAGCGAGATTGTCGCTCTACTTTGACTCTTCCGTTTTGGCTTATGGGCAGTCCTTCCTCAAATGACTAACGCTCCCACAAGTAAAACAAGCCTTGATCCTGCATTCTCCCTGATGTCGTTGTCTACATCAAGGACACAATGGAAAACTCCTCCAGTTGTCTCCCTCGCCCTTATGGCCACTGAAAGCACCATGTTCCCTCTTGTCTGAACTAGGAGGAACAAAAGAGTTTGAGGCCTTTCTCTTCTGCTCACTGAGGCCACTACCCCGACTAGATCCAGTAAAAGGAGGCACCGTCCTCCGAGCATCACACCTACCAACGCTCTCACGCCATATCTGATCCGCGACCCCTTCACATGTAAGGGCCTTGTCCACTACCTGTGCATAAGTGGTCGTCCCTAGATCTAAAGTTATCTTGACATCATGGGCGATCATGACATTCAATCCCCGCATAAACCAATCTCTCTGTGCCATGTTAGTCGGCACTAAATCAAGTGCGAACTTCGCTAACCGGTCAAACTTTAGAGCATACTTAGTTACTGTCATTTGATTCTGAGTCAGGTTGGTAAACTCATCAACCTTTGCAGCTCGAACCGTGACATTGTAATACTTCTCATTAAAAATGTTTCTAAACTCTTCCCAGGTCATAACTACAACATTTCTTCTCTGTGACACAACATCCCACCAGATGCGGGCGTCTTCTCTCAAGATGTAGCTGGCACAAGCTACTCTCTTACTTCCTTCCACTCTCATGGAATTCAGAATGGAAGAAATTATGTTCATCCACTGCTCTACCCGCAGTGGGTCTGGTCCACCCTTGAAGGTGGGAGGATGATGCTTCCTGAACCTCTCATGCAAAGGTTCCCACTTACTTTCCACAGCAGGTTGGGCTGACACTGGTGCCACTGCCTGTGGCACGTGCAACCCAATGCCTTGAGAAGGGTCCTGTTGCCTCAACTGTCGAAGCCTGAGTCGAGCTTTTCATTGGCAGCGAGCGTACATGTTCAGTCAATCTCCAGGAACCATAAACTTGGCTCGCTCTGATACCAAGTTGTAACGCCCTATCGGCCTGCACTCCACGTGCTTAACACCAATCCCAGCCCTTTTCTGATCCCGGCCTTTGCCGTTCTTGGCCTTCGCCATTCTCGGCCTTTGCCATTCCCGGCCTTCGCCGTGCACTCATAAATATACATCACATAATATAATATCAACAGATATCTAAACATATACTAAACTTAAACATTAGGGCTACACCCTGCAATTCAATCGAAAAGGCTAAGCCCCGCAATGCAAACAATAGGGCTACGCCCTGCAATACAAACAATTGAGCCATGCCCTGCAATTAAAAAATAGGGCCACGCCTTGCTCTACAGGTACAACAGTTTTCTTACCTGTGTCCCGAGCTATTTGAGCACCATAATCACGATCACAATCCTCTATTTTGAGCCTTGATGAAATCCTAGTCACAACATAATCATAATAGCCATCCATCATGTTATAAACCTCAATTTCTACTAAACTGGGTAGTAGAAATTGTCCCTAGTGCCTAGGTTTGAGCCCCCGAGCGTAACCAAACCTAGAAACCAACCTAAGGCTAAAATCCCCAGGCGGGAAGCGACTTGGCTTAGTGGGTCGCGAATTGCCCCCAAGTCAGAGAGCAAGGCCCCAAGCCAAAGGGGAGGCAGGCCGCGACTTGGCTTAGTAGGTCGCAGCGCACCCCCATCTCAGAGAGCATCTCCTAGGCACGAAGGCCACACACGCCGTGGTGCCCCAGGGCTGGGTCGCGACGTGCCACTACGAGCCCATAAATTTTGGGTTTCTCCTCCTCTTTCCAGCCAAAAACCATAAAGCTTCAAACTAAATTCCAGCCAAAAATTCCAAAACCAAATCCAGAATTCTTATTCCCATAGTCTAAACATCCTAACCATCCCATAAACAACCCCAAGACTTCTCCAAATAATTTAAAGTAAAACAATTTAGCTCACATGCACTAACGATTCCTAGTAGAATTCAACAGAGTGAATTAAGTTTAAAAGCTTACCTCAGAGATGAATTAAATCTTTTAGCCACTCCCCAAGCATCACAAGCTTCAATCCTCACAAGTTCTAGCCTAGAATCCTCCAATTTCTTCAACACATTCCCAAACCCAAGAAAAGAGATGTGAGCCGAGTGTGAGAGTTAGAGAGAGAGAGAGCTGAGAAATGTTTCTTCTATTTTGTCCTCTGCCTAATTCGGATGGTTTCTCAAACCATCTAAGTGATTATTTAATTTTATCAAAAATTCTAAAATGTCCCCTTAAGTCCATCTAAGTCCTCAAGTGTCATCAAGGGTAATTTTGTCATTTGCCAATTCCCACAAATTCCCCGAGTGTTCCTATAAATTTTCGTTTAACCACAAAATGTCTAAATAATTATTAAATTACTACTCATTACTCAATAATTCCCGAACACATATAACATTGTCAAAATACCCCTAGTCTCCTCCCGAGCCGGGTATTTGACCTCGTTGTGACTTTCTAGCTAAACTGCTCCATAGGATCGTCTCGGATCGTGCATCACAAATATATCACCATTTACTCGTGGTATCAATCACAATATACACAAATATCACATTTATGCCCTCAACGGGCTAAAATTACAAATATGCCCATAATAGCCAAATGGGGCCCACATGCATATTTAATTCACCTAAACATGCATTTCTAATCACGTAATCATCAAATTCATATACTAACATAATTAAACAAATTATTTCCCTCCCGGCACGATAATCAAGGCCCTAAGCCTTGTTAGCAAATTTGGGACGTTACAATGCACGTCGCGGACCAGGAGTATACAATAATGCCCCAAATTTCCTAATAAGGTTTAGGACTTCAATTAGGAGGTCGGGAGGGCCATAATTGATTTATTATGATATTTAATGATTATATGCATGTTTATGTGAATTATATTATTATATGATGGTAAATGCATGCATATGGGTTCATTTTTAATTATAAGGGCATTTTGGTAATTTAGCCCGTTGAGGGAGTGATTGTGTATTCCCATGCATGCGGGTGAATTATAAATAATACCACATTATATGTGGATTGGTTCGAGCCATTCGGCATGAGACAATCATGGAATGCAAGTTTTCGGTCTAGTCATAACAGGATTAAGTTCGGGGCTCGGAGTGAGTCTCGAGGTAATTTGGTGATTAGAACGTTGCCGAGAATTAGAGGGTAACGGGATATGAATTATTGGTATTTGGGAATATTGAGAATAATAGGAATTGGAGGGTGTTAATTATAATTAACGAGATAGGCGGGAAATGACGATTTTACCCTTGGGAGTCTTTAGAAGCCTTTATTTGACCTAGGGGCAAAATGGTCTTTTCACCCCTAAGATATATCAGCCCTTTGAGTTTAGAAGGCTGTGGAAGTGTAAAAATAGAGCATCATCCTCATCTCTTTCTCTCCCTTCCGTACATGTTCTTCCCTCCATCTTCCTTTCAATTTTTGAGAGCCAACTTGAGGTAACAAGCTAGGAGATCAAAGGTGGGGGCTTAGTACTTTGGTTCAATCATTGAAGGGGGTCTAGATCAAGCTTGAGGTAAGGAAATTAAGCCATGAAAATCTTATATACCCTATTTTTCTATTAAGTTTTCAGTTGAGAATTTGAGGTGTTAGTGGTGAGAATTCATGGAAGTTTTTGTGTAAGTTTGAGTGGGTTTTGATGAGGGTGTGATGTAGATGAGGTTTGGGGGTTGAATTTGATGTTTTGATAATGTTTGGGATTGGTTTGGAGGTTTTTTTTTCAAGGGAAATCTCAGGGGAGAAGACCAGAAAAGTTTCTGGTCTGCTGATGGCCCCCCAACGCCATTCCTGGTGCCCCAACGCTAGTCAGGGCTGATTCTGGGGCTCTCTGACTTTGGGGCAGCACCCCAGCGCTAGTGTATTTTCCAGAAAGCTTATTTTAGGGCTCAGGAGGACTTTTAAGGCTCGGGGGTTGGTTCCTTTACCCCGTTTGGGTAGATTAAGAGTCTCGAGAGTGTGGGATAGATCCCAGAAGTGAGGTTTTAGATTGTGAACCTTTTTATGATTTATTTTATTGATGGGATTCCATATTTGGTTATGACTAGGTGACCGCTAAAGGATCAAAGGATTGATCGTTCTCAAGGGTCGTTCTTTTACTAGTTCTTGCTCGAACCTAAGGTAAGAAAACTGCACCCTGTGTATATGTGACATGCATGGTTATTATTGATGCATGTTGGATTATTAAATATGGCATGCATGATTATTGTTGAGGCATGTCAAGTGGTTAAATATGATGCATATGATGCACGAGAAACATGTGATTAGGACATGCTTTGTATACTGAGTATGATATTGTTCAGAGCTTGAGCCTATGTGTTTATGCATGATCCTAATTGTGCTAGAAATTATTGAGTAAGCATGTTGAATGCCCTTTATTTGGATATTTGACATATGATATATGTTTGGTGGCAATGCTTACTTGTATATGTACTGACTAGTCAGGGATCCTGACCTAAGAGTCAGAAATGGCATAGCGTCATGAACGTCGAGCCAAATGAAATTAGATCTAATCGATATTAGCGTTGAATGGCTCTAAGGAATTAACGCTGGACCGACCCTAAGGTCGACGAACTTATAAGCGCTTGTCTAGTCTAAGACTAGTTACTAGAGCCAGGGCCTAAGGCCTCGGTGACTGCTTGTCACATGGCTAGGGAACGATGTTCCGGGGTTATGACTCTATGGTCATGAGGAAGGTTATGTTGGTGACTAGTCACCATGCACCTATCCTGTTTGAACTGATAAAAGTTCACTTGTCTATTAAGCCCCGGTGACCCTATCGTCACAAGGCTAAGGGAGCTAGACCCAACTTAGTGACTTTTGCAACTGTCACCTATTTGTTTGGACTGAAAGTCCTGGATGATTATTATGATCATTGGTTTATGTGTTATACTCAACATTACGTGGACCTGTTGCCTGCTGGAATAAGGCTATATCTGCTAGGCGTGTGCCTTATGACTTGATGACATGTTATTATTGTTCATGAGCATATTAAGTTTTCTTGCTGGGCTTCGGCTCACGGGTGCTATGTGGTGCAGGTAAAGGCAAAAGAAAGCTGGACCATCCTTGAGTTGGAGAGCTTAGGTGATGATGTGTACATATGCAGCTGCTCGACCACCACGGCCGAGGTTTGAAGAGGAACTAGGGTTTAACCCTGTTTTGCCGCTTAGATCGGCCTGTTGTATATATTTTCTTGTAGTAGATTCTGAAATTATATTTTGGGATCCCAATGTATATATTAAACGTTCTAATGAAATGTTATATCTTAGCCAAAAATATTTAATCCCTAAACCGCTAATCATACTTAGTTACACAATTTTGGCCAAATGACTCGATTAGCGAGTTTAGCACTGTTTACAAGGCACACCGTAACGGTCCCTGGAGTTAGGGTGTTACACATACTAGCTTCCGGACCGATAAGGGTGTCTATTGTTACCTCGTGATGCCTTTTAGACTGAAAAATGTCGGTGCCACCTACCAGAGGCTAGTTAACAAGATGTTCAAGAACCAATTGGGGCGAAACATGGAGGTTTATGTGGAAGATATGTTGGTCAATTCTAGGACCGCCCCTGACCATGTAGGCGACTTGACTGAATTTTTCACAGTGCTCTACAAGTTCGGAATGAAATTAAACCCCCAAAAGTGCATATTTGGGGTTGCCTCATGTAAGTTCCTAGTCTTCATTGTTTGTGCTCGGGGAATTGAGGCGAACCCCAAGAAGATCAAGGCTCTAATCGAGATGTCGTCTCCTCAAAAGCATAAGGATGTTTAGAGCCTGACAGGGAGGATCGCAGCTTTTAGTCGTTTTGTCTCCAAGGCAACGGAAAAGTGCAACCCTTTCTTTAATGTCCTCCGAGGAAGTCAGAGATTTGAGTGGTCAAAATAATGCAAATGGGCATTCCAATAGCTCAAGGCGCACATGGAAAATCCTCTGATTCTATCCAAGCCAATAGACAGAGAGCCTCTCCTGCTCTATATGGATGTCTCGGAGGATGCCATCAGTGCTGCACTAGTGCAGGAAGAAATCCGTGTTTAGCACCCCGTCAATTATGTTAGCAAAAGACTCCTCGGGGCAGAGTCTAGGTACCCGCTGATGGAGAAGTTAACATTTTGCTTAATGGTCACCTCTCGAAAGCTAAGACCCTACTTCTAGGAATATCTGATTAAGGTCCTCACAAACCATCCCATCAAGCAAGTCCTTCAAAAACCAGGGTCGTCGGGAAGACTATTGAAGTGGTTTGTGGAGTTAAGTTAGTTCGACATCACATATCATCTAAGGACTACCAAAAAAGGTCAGGCACTCACTGATTTCATCACAGAGTGCATAAGGAATTAAGAAGACTGAGGGTACCCCAGTGGTCGGAATAGCCTGGATGTTGTTCGTTGACGGGTCTTCCAACAAAAATGGTGTCGGGACTAGACTTATTTTGGTTTCCTTCGAGGGGCATAGAGTGCATAGTGCCCTTTACTTTGGGTTTAGCACCTTTAACAATGAAGCAGAGTACAAAGCCTTAATCGCTGGGCTCCACATGGCACTAAAGCGCAAGGCCGAGGGCCTCGAGATTTTTAGCGATTCCCAACTCGTTGTGAACCAGGTTCTTGGAGAGTACCAGGCCCAGGGAACAAAGATGGCAACCTACCTGGAAAAGGCTCAAGAAATGCTGCATAACTTCTAAAGATGCACTATTCAGCAAGTGCTGCGAGAGCAGAATCCCAATGCTGATGCCCTGGCCACAACCAAAGATGTTGAGTTGATCAATGTGGTCCCCATTGATTACTTGGAGTCTCCGAGTATCTCAGCTCCAAACGAGGTGGAGTCTATACAACCCCAAGATTGGTGGATGGAGCCAATAGTCAAATATCTCATCTTCGAGGAGCTGCCCCAAGATAAGAAGGCAGCTCAAAAGTTGCTTTAACAAGTACCGAGGTACATAATCATGGATAATAGGCTTTATCGGCAAGGTTACTCTATGCCTTTGCTTCGGTGTGTGTCCAAGCAAGAAGCCAGTCTGATACTCCGAGAAGTACACAAGGGTTTTTTTAGAGATCACGCTGGGGGCAGAGCCTTTCCAAAAAGATCTTAAGGCAATGATACTTTTAGCCCACCATGAATGGAGATGTGATGGATTATGTCAAGAAATATGACAAGTGCTAGTCCCTGCCTATAGAGAAGGGAGGAGTGAAATATGCCATAGTGGTCGTCGGCTAATTCACAAAGTTGGTCGAGGTTGAGCCATTCGCTATGATCACCTCTAAAAAGGCCCTAGACTTTGTCATCAAGAACATTGTTTGCCGATATGGGCTCCCAAGGAAGATAGTCTTCGACAATGGATTGTAGTTCGATAGAAAATTATTCACGGACTTCTATCAATGGCATGGAGTTATCAAGAGCTTCTCCTCCATGGCCCATCCGCAGGCCAATGGCCAAGTGGAAGCAGTTAACAAGACACTCAAATCCACTTTGAAGAAAAGGCTGGAGCAAGCAAAATGATCTTGACCCGAGGAGCTGCCTAGGGCATTGTGGAGCTACCGATCTACTTCCAGGACCTTCATCGGCCATTCGCCTTTCTCAATGGCTTATGGGTACGAGACTATGCTCCCAATTGAGTTAGTAATCTCCACACACCGACGGGATACGTATGACCTGACCACGAACCATGATTTACTACGAAAATCCCTGAACCTCCTGGAGGAGCTGCGCGAAGCTTCTCAGCTTTGAGTAGCATCCTACCAGGAGAAGGTAGTCATATATTTTTACTCCAAAGTGAAGGATAGAAAGTTTGGGGGTCGGAGATCTAGTGTTACGACGAGTCTGCTTAACCACCCGAGACCTTGGTGCAGAAGTGTTGGGACTTAACTGGGAAGGCCTATACCAAGTCAAGAGCGTTGTGTGTCGAGATGATTCCTCACGCCTAGAATGTCGAGCATCTTCGTCGATATTACCAGTGATATGAGTAGCAAACATTATTTATTTCTGTAATACCCCTTGTAGCCTTCGGGCACATTTAATGAAAACCGTGTATGTAAAACACGCTAAGAAATTTATTGTCTACTTATATTTTTTGGTTTCCTTTATTCTATTAATGTTATGTAAAAGCACCTACTTACCTGGACAAGTGATTGCAGACTAGTCTCCGATCACTTTGGGGCAGCATTACGCCTCACAGGGAATGACCTAGGAAACTAAGCTTGTCAAGAGGAGTAAGCCTAGTGTCACCATCCCGAGAATAAAATATCCTAGGAGACTAGTCAAGTCTATCCTAGAAGACTAAGCTTGTTCCAAGCAGAACAAATCTTAGCACCTTGGATCTCGATAATCTTAGTAGTGTGAGAATAGACTTTCGTCACCTCCCATGAACCGCTCTGACCAAGTATTTTGATCGCGAGAATAGAAGGTCGAGTGCCCCGTACTTGGCCCCAGGAAATCCTTCACGTGGGGAGCTTGGCTAGTCAACGATCAAAGCACCCCTAGTGTTGATATATCTCATAGCTAAAAAACCTAGAAAAAATCCGGTAACGCAAACTTAAAGATTTAGGTTGCCTCTCGAGGATAGCGCGCACCCGAGGAGCAGCAACCGAATTATGATATGTGAGATATGGACGGATGTCTGAGCCATTTATGCTTAGGCACCTCGTTAACATCACCTCCCGAGGACGTTGAGCCCGAGGACGTGTGAAACGATCTGGAAGTGACGAGATATGCACTTGGAGAGCAGTGTTGAAACCTCTAGCTGGCTTCCCGAGTAGTGCGTACTCGGGGGGCAGGCGGTTTCACGTGCAAGGACCCCTAAAAGCCCGAATCTTTGGATTATGAGGACAAAGGATGCCGAGTTAGGACCAATGGTAAATTTTTTGTTAAAGTTACTTATAGGACTATGAGCCTCCAAGAGACACTCAACGCTAGAATCACCTTTAAAAATGTTTGAGTTCTTGTTCTCATGGTAGTCATGCTACGTTGAATTTATAGAACTATGTATTTAAAATGGGTTGAGTTCTTGTTCTCGTGGCAGCTGTGTTACGTTGAATTTATAGAACCAAGTGTTTAAAAGGGGTTGAGTTCTTGTTCTCGTGGCAGTTGTGTTACGTTGAATTTATAGAACCAAGTGTTTAAAACGGTTGGATTTCTTGTCCCGTGGCAGTCGTGCTACGTTGAATTTATAGAACTAAGTGTTTAAAGTGGTTTGAGTGCTTATTCTCGTGGCAAATAGGTTACGTTGAATTCATAGAACCAAACTAAATGAAAACGTATGGCAAGCTACATAATGCTTACATGGGAAAATAATTACAACTATGCTCGGGGGCTCGAGCATTGGTTGTATATACCCTAAAACGCTATGGCACGCAGGCCTATTTAGTTTAAAAAGAAAAAGTTATAAACAAGGCAAAGTTACTTCCGGCCCTCGCCTGGTAGCACCTTTACCACCAACTCGATCACTGAGTTATCCTCGGGAGTCCGACCCGCCACCGAGGCCTCTCTCTCTCTTGAGTCGCGTGGCAATGTCTGCCTCGAGACGGGCCTCGAACTTAGTCCTCATGTTGGGATCCTCTGTGAACAAGAGATACGTGTCTTTGTTGATCTACCATGCAACAAAGAGCATGTCCTCAACCATCATGTCAAGGTCTTTGGAAAGTACCCCCTTGGCTTTCTCTAGCTCATCAACACGGGCTCCAAACTCCACCCGGCTCAACCGAAGCTCCTCGCGGACCTGAGAAAGTTCCTCCTCCACTGTCTGCATGAGGCCTGCGATATCTTCCAGTAACTTGGAGGAATTTTCCTCCAAGGCAAACAACTTCGACCTCTCCGTAACCAATTGGTCCTCCACCTCTCGAACACGGACCCTGGTGTCCTCCACCTCTTCCTGGAACCGTGAATGTTCCTCCAAGGGGACTGCAATCTCCTAAAATTGAGCAAGCTCCACCAGGACCTAAGCCAGCTCCTCCCGAGTCTTCTTCAGCTCAAAAGAGCGCGACAGTACTAAGTCCCTGAGTCGTTGATTGAGGGTCGCAATCTGTAAAATCATAATACCAAATTAGCCAAAAAGATAGAAAATATTCATTGAACTTGAATAGAAATCAAGAATTATCCTCGTGGAGGCGTGGCGGTTGATTGCCACCAACGCCACTTCATTGTCACTGTCGCAATGGGCAAAGCTGCCGATGGACATCTCACATAAGGACATCGCTAGTCCCTGCATGAGCTCTATGCTGAGTGGTAAGGCCCTATCTCCTATTCTCCCTGTAAGGAGAGGTTCCAACTCTTCATGATGATGAGGAACGGCGGGGTCCTTTGGCCAGTCCTCGCCCAAGTATTCAGCCAATAGTCGGTCACTCTCGTTGCCCTCCCCGATATGAGCGTTGTAGTACTCAGTGACCTCCCTGTGTAGCTCCGAGTCATTGTCTTCATAATGCTCTGGGAAAATGACCAACCGGGGGACCTTGGCTTGAGGGGGGTTGGAAGGGATCTCTTTGCCTTTCTCGGAGAATCCCTCATCTCAGGGAGAGGAGGTCTCAAGGTCAATGACCTCACTAACAAATGTTGCGCTCGGGGCAGGGACCATTGGATCAGCGGCAGAGGGTGCTGGGGCAGTCGATGAGGGCGTGGGCACCACTGTTGGAGTCATTGAGACGTTGATCTCAAAAGGTCCCGACACCTTTTGACGTTTTGAATGCACCAAGTCAAAATGACCCATACTGTCTGCACAAAGGAAACACCCTGGTTAGTCCAGATAAATGAAAGGAAAACCACAACAGAATAAAACATGTGCAGAATAGAAAGATAAAACTCCTCGAGAGCCCCACCACGATCAGGCTCCTCGGAATGGAGGACGGTATTAGAAAATTCGCATACGAGATGACCCATCTGCTGCATTAAGTTGGTTTCGTACTGACAAAACCAGGAGGCGTGCATGGTCATCGACTCATGAAGAGGCATGAAGCCTTGAGGGTGCCTCTTCCTCCTCGGGTTGCGGAGGAACATTTCGATGAGATCCTAGTAATCTTGGTACTCCTCCGTGGACCAGCGACGCTCCAAGACTTCGTCGCATTCGATAAGGGAGGGAGAAAATAATAAATGGTTGGGACTGGTTCCCTCCCTTACATGCCTAGGGTAGTAAAGTGTAATCAGTGATTTGCCTTGTTTCATGGAAGACGATCTGATTCTCGCCTCAAGCTCCACCTCGAGTTCCTCATCTTCCTTCGCCTCCGTAGCTGCCTTAATGGCGAGGACGCTCTCCGTATGCTCATCGTGAAGACGTTGTAAATACTGGTGTTGTGCCTTGGCCACCATGTACTCTGTGTGTAGTCTTGCCGCTTTCTGAGATTTTTTAGAATCCTAAAATTTGTTAACACTACCAGATTTATACTCTGCCTCGCCTACAACAACCCATATCATTTGAGGTGGATGTCTGTGATGAGGAATCCGAGCTTTAGCTCCTTGGGGCGAATGGATCCCATTGCTCAAAGTCTTTCGTCGAAAGAGTCGATGAACAAAGTGTGACGAAACAAACATAATTAAGACGGTGCGGATAAGGATAAGTCATGAACTAAACACTATCATACTAATTTGCGCAAGGACAAAAGTACTTACCGACTGTCGCGAAGTCCAGAAGTAGTGTCGGGTTGGTCCTTGTCGGAAAGTCGTTCACCCAAAAGAACTGGTCCTTCTAGGCCCGAGCATGATTCTCATTGCCGTATGGATGCCTTGTAACCTCTCCCTGGGACCGTGTGCTTTATCAAGGTGTAATATCCCCATTTTTCTCCATTCTTTGCGCACTGGCAGAAACTATAGATGTACAATATTTCGGCTGGGGTCGGAGTGGGCTTGTTCTGCCTCTTGTACAATACGTACAACCCTATCAGCACCTAATATCCATTCTGGGATAATTGGAAAGGGGCTATGTTGACAAACTTGAGAAAGTCGACATAGTACTGGTGCAACAGCAGGGCTACACCTGCTTGAAAATGAAAGGTACTCCAGGGCTCGAGCCCATGAATGCTCTCATGCACCCTCTCGTCCTCTCGAGCTAGGCGCACCAGTGTTTCGCTATCATCCACATCGTAGTTCTCGATGATCTGCTGCAAGGCACCTTTATGCTGTAATTTTCTCAGGAGGTGTACCGCCTTGAACCCTATGGAAGGGTAGGGTGAGTCCGAAGGTGTTGGGCTCGTATTGTCCTCCTCCTCCAAAAGACCAGTTCTGAAAGGTCTCGTTGCCACTGGTTCCAAGCTCTCCTGCTCCACGAGAGCTTGGCTGCTACCAGCCACTTGTTTCTCCTTCTTGGGGAGTTGTTATGCTTCTTAGGCCATTTGAAGAATTTCGGTGTCGAAGGCATAGAACCTTTGTTGGTACAAACACCAAGTAGTTAGCACCTTAACCCGAAGAAAGTTAGGCCAAAACGAGAACCCCTAAGACAACTGCTCAGGGAAAGGGGAAGAAAGAGACTAATGACATTGGGGTGTCCTAGGAGCCAAACACCTGGCACCGGAGACACCACGGAAGAAGATGAACACCATCGGATATGATGAACATCGCCAAAATCTGGAAATTTCCTAGATTCCGGTCGAAGGCTAAGAATGAGGAGAAACGCCCCAAAACACTTCAGAACACATAAATGAGCCATTTAGGCCATTTCCGACTACAAATAAGGCAAAAAAAGGCCTCTAAAAGGCTCAAAAAACAACCCTTAAGTATGCATCCTAAATTCTCAAACACGCACGAAAACAAAAAGTCATAGTTGAAGGATACTTACTCGAAATGTAGCGTCAAATTGTGCTGGATCAAGTACGAACTCTGAAGAACCGCTTGTCATTTACCCATAAGTACGAGGCTTCATGCCAGTCATCTAGAATGGTAAGGGGGTTGGAGAGGATGCAGTGCCAGAAAATGGGTTGAGAGGCTGAGACAGGCTGAAGAGTTGAAGGCATGAGAAATTTGAAATGGCCTGAAATAACGTTGAAAATTTGATTCTCGACCTTTTATAGGTCCAATACTTGGGGGCGAAGTAAGTTCACCTCGACCGTCGGATTATCTAGGACATAGGTACTTGAGAACAATCCAAGGATCGAAGATCAGAAAGGTGTGGATCGTGTTCATTGGCATTGGAAAAGGGAAATCTCGTGTATAAGCTGAAAGGACACCTAGGGTATGAAAAAGACGTTTTAGGTCGCGTATCTGACCTTTCAATAATTGCATAGATTAATGGGCCCAGCAATGGGGATTCAACACATGGCAGGAAATCTCGTAGTGATGTCAGCAGAAGTCTAAATGTTTTTATCCGAGGACTATTCGAGTTTTCTCAGTTTTAAGTCCCCACTATCCGAGGACGAGTAGAGACTTAGTGGGCAAATGTTGTCCGTGTTTTAACCCAAGGACACGTGGAAGTCCGAGTAGGACATGTGGCAAGGACGTGTACTTCTTCAAATGAGGCCACACCCCGAGGATCAATCCTCGAAGGGTTGATCCCTTAGAGATTACTTTCCTCAGATAAAGAAAGGACACATACGTCTCTCCGAGGCCATGCCCCGAGAGCTACGGACGTCTCTCCAAGGCCATGCCCCGAGAGTTGCTTGGTAGTCCATGGTTTTCTTACCATCACTTATCTTCCAGGCTGAGGACCTTGTCCTTGAGATCTAAAAGATAAGTTAGGTGTCAGCCAATGCAGGTTTGTAGCATCAGAGGAGTACCTGACAACCTTTTAGGTGATCCGTCCACAGTGTTGTCGGTTGTACGACTCAACAATTCGCACTCCCACTATGTCGTTTGACATGGTGATACGTACAACATGCCCTGACAGTATCTAGGGCATGTTCCCCATAAAGTAGGTACCTTTCCACAGTGGGTCCCGCGGATCTCGCTTAGGTCGTGGTCTCTATTCAATGCAGCCCAATGCATTGAATTGGTATTAATCCCCCAATAACGGGAAGAATGTATATTAATTGCGAATGATTAGAGCTGGGAGTCTCATTGTAAAGGATTCGATTTTTTAGAGAGAAAACACATTGTACTCAGAGCAATATAAACACTGCCTGAGAATACACCATTGGAACTTGCCTCAACAAGCTTCCAATCATCTTAATACCAGAGACTCGTGGACTAGGGTTCTTTTATATCCTGAACCACGTAAAAACATTTGTGTTCTTAATTGTTTTTTTCTTTAATCTCTCGTTTTAAGGTTGATAGCGAAAAAGGCACTCAACAGAGACATTTTGAGAGTTAGACAGCTCAACCTTTTCCAGCCTAATTCTTGCCTCCTCAACCTGTTTTGAGACCTCCCTGAATTGCACTTTGTTCAAGTGAGCCAACTCTACTCTAGTTCTCTTCATATTTTGATGGAGGTTGAGCACTGGATTGATGTTCAGTTGCATACTCCACGCACCTTTGACTACCTAGTAGCAGCGAGGATCCCTTACCCACATATTCTCATACTTAAACTGTTTTTGCCTATAGTTTGTTCCTCCCATTGTATCAAGAAAAATGGGGCAATGATCCGACACCGTCGCCATAAGATTCTTGACCACCTCACTTAGGAAAAGGAGATGCCAGTCAATTGACCCAAGTGTCTTGTCCAGTCTTGCCCTCTTCATGGCCGGTCCTAGCTGCGAGGTATCCATTTTCTTATGCCAAGTGAAAGGGTTGCCCGTGCACCCCAGATCAACTACTCTTGTTCTTGCTACCATCCTCCTCAAATCAAATGAGTATCTAAATGAGTTACCCTGTCTGGAATAGTTGATACATTCATCATCCCTCAATGTCCCATTTAAGTCTCCAATTAATACAATTAGGTCATCAAAGGCTAAAACTTTGTTACCTGTATTTCTCCAGAACTCATCCTTGTCTTTATAGGCCGGGGGGCCATAGATGCTAAAAAAACTCCAAACTTTCCCCAACGGGTTCGAATGAATAGCACCAACAATAAAATACTTAGAGGATTCTTCCACAATAACTTTAACCCCCTCCTTCCAACTCATTCTGAATCCTCCTGATAACCCTGAGGGGAGCACATAAGAGAACTCAATAAAATGAAGTTTATGCACAAGTTGTTGGAATTTACTTTCATCTAACCTTGTCTCAGATAGAATCAACATCTCTGGATGAGATTCATGGACTAGCTCATTGAGCTGTCGAATTTTCGTCGTCCACCCCAACCCACGACAATTCCAAGCTAGTTGTCTCATGGTGACCATGGAGACTTTTTCGGGCAAGACTCCAATGCACCAAACTGAAAAACCTAACTTTCTTACTTTCTCTTTTCATCATTGTCTTTGCTTCTATCTAGTTGTGGCGTCTCCTCAGTGGTCTCCAACATTACACAACCTCGGGGTTCTTCCTTCCTTCTTTCCACCAAGATGAAGTTGTTATGAAGGTCAACTTGGACATCAATGAGTTGGCTTTCCCAGCAGCTTCTGGCCTTCCTAACAAAGTCTGATTTTGTCTTCTTCATGAACACATCTTCGTTATCTGAGAGGCAACGGTGTAACGCCCTGGTTAGCCAAGATCGTTACACTGTGTATTTTAAATAGTGCTTAACTTGCTAAATGAGTTATTAGGCCATAAACATGCATCTAAATGTGATTAATGTCTAGGGTTAAAAATTTAGGTTAAAAGGAATGGATATTTCATTAAAACATTAAACTGTACATGGGATCCCATAATAAACAGTTACAAATTTGTTTACAGTTCCAAAACGGTCATTACAACTCAGAAGTTACAATCCACTGACCTAAGCGGAAAAAATAGGGTGAAACCCTAGTTCCTCTGAGAAAACTTAGTCGTTGTGGTCAAGCGGTCACATATGTACACGTTGCCACCTAAGCTCTCCAACTCATGGCTGGTCCAGCTTTTCTTACCCTTTACCTACACCACGTAGCCCCCGTGAGCCAAGGCCCAGCAAGAAAACCTTAACATGCTCATAAGCAATGAATAACACATTTCCATAATATAGCAAACATGCCAGTAGTAATAATCTTACTCATGCATGTATACCATTCATATAAGTGACTACAATGTCATATGGGACCAAATGCCCTAAATAAATGATTAATTGATTCATATCGGGGCCCATTGCCCAAGTACATTACTAATAAGTCACACTGGGGCTCAGCACCCTAGGATTTCGGACTAATAAGTCACCCTAGGGCCCATTTCCCTATCCTCTGTATAACTAGCCTTGGAGTTGGCCCAGCGTACCTAGCGCTTTAATTTTCTACGACCATTGGGTCGGTCAAGCATGTAAGGCGCTCCTGATTAGGTCTAATCATACCAACCAGCGATCAGCGTGCTATTTCCGCCCTTGACTCATAAGTCAATGCTTTACGACCAGCGCTCAGTGTTATTGTCATCCTTGACTAATAAGTCAATGCTTTTCTCAAGTATATAATGCTAACATGCATTCATCATGTAACAAATATCCATATACAAGGCATTCAACATGATTTAATCAATCATCCACAGGCATAATCATAATCATGCGCACTTATAGGGTCCAATGCCCAATCAAAACTATATTTAGCATTCGGGCCAAGCCCTAATCATGTATGTCACATAATAGGTGCAGTTTTCTTACCTCGGGTCCGAGTATAATGTAAAATAAGAACGACCCTCGAGCACGATCCTGATCTTGAGCCCTTAGCGGTAACCTAGTCATCACCAAATATAGAATCCTGTCAATAATGAGCAATTAAAGGCTTCTGAACCAAGTCCTAGCCTCCGCGATCTCAAATTCTACCAAACTGGGTAGTAGATTCAATCCCAAGCCTTAAGGTTTGAAATCCCGTCATTAAAAACCAAACCTGGCCAAAATGCTCAGAAGGGCCACGGTGCGCCTCCTAGACAGAAAGCCCCTCTGTTTGGGTCCAGGGGGTGGGTCGCGGCGCACCACCAAGACAGAGCCCCTCCTTAGGCCCTGGGGTTCACACGGGCCGCGGCGCCCAAGAACACGGCCGCAGTGCGCCCCTGTGAACCCAGCACCCCTGTTTTTCTTTAGCCCAAACTCAACCAAAATCATTTCTTAACAATCCCAAAATCAGAACTAAAACTCAGCACAACATTATCACCAAACCAGCATCAAAACCCAAGCTTTAACACACTCAAAACACTACAAAAAACCAAATTCACAACCTTAAACTCTAAAGTCTAAGAACAACCAAAACCATAGCAAGGCACCAACATAAAACAGAGCTGATAATCCCTTACCTCAGCTGTGAATTGAAACCTCTTAGTTGCAACGATTCAATCTTAAACCTAAAGCTTTAAATCCTTAGCTTAGCCTCAAAGATTCGTTAGTTCTCTTCAAAAGTTCAAACCAGGAAGAAGAATGATCGAGAGAGATGAGTGTTCTGTTCTAGTTTTGCTTCCTTTAGCCAAAGGAAAAGAAGACTAAATCACCAGATTTTTTCCTTAAATGACTAAAATGCCCCTAGGGCCAACCTCCTCTCTCAAAGCCCCTCAAGGGAAGTTTTGTCATTTTCCATATACCCTGTTAATCATAATTAACGTCTCTCAATTACCGTTACTCCCAATGTCCTCAAATAATTTCCCATTACCCGCTCAATCCTGGTAATGTACTAAGTACCAAATTACCCCAAGGCTCACCCTGAGCCCGGTATTTGACCCCGTTATGACTAAATTGCTAACTTGCTTCCTAGGACCGCCTCGTGTCGAGTTTCTCAAATATGTCCACATAATAATGTGGTCTCACACAACCATATAATAATATAACTTATATACTCATACATAATAACACAATAAACCAATTATTGCCCTCCTAGCCCCCTAATAAAGGCACAAAGCCACATTAGGGAATTTGGGTCGTGACAACTATCCCCACCTTACAGAAATTTCGTCATCGAAATTTTACCTAAACAGCTCGAGATACTGACTCCACATATTTGACTCCATCTCCTAGGTCGCTTCCTCGACCTTGTTGTTCCTCTAGGATCTCAAATGGTCCTACAAATCTAGGGCTCAGCTTTCCTTTCTTCCCAAACCTTCTCACCCCTTTCCATGGTGAGACTCTAACAAGACATAATCTCCCACTTGGAACTCCACGTTCCTACGTTTGGGATCAGCAGAACTTTTATGCCTGCTTTGAGAAGCGAGCATCCAAGCTCTGATCTTCTCAATAGCCTCATTGGTCCTCTGAACTGCCTTAGGACCCAAGTATCTCTTTTCTCATGTCTCATCCCAATGAATGGGAGACCTGGATTTCCTACCATACAACATCTCATAAGGAGCCACCCCAATGGTCGACTGATAGTTTTTATTGTAGGAAAAATTTATCAAAGGCAAATACTTACTCCAAGACCCATCAAAGTCAAGCACACATGCTCGCAGGATGTCCTCTGATATCTGAATCATCCTCTCAGATTGTCCATCTATCTGAGGATGATAAGCAGTATTGAACTTAAACTGTGTACCCATGGCCCTCTATAAACTTCCTCAAAACTTGGAAGTGAAAATGGGATTCCGATCTGACACGATCAACCTCGGAGCCCCATGAAGGCGCACTATCTCTCTACATAGAGATTTGCGTACTGATCAACCGTATAAGTTGTCCTCACTGATAAGAAGTGAGCTGACTTCGTGTATCAATCCACAATAACCCACACTAAATCATGTTGATCCACAGTCCTGGGTAGCCCCACATTAATTCCATCGTGATGTCCTCCCATTTACACGTTGGGATGTTTAGAGGCTATAATAGCTCTGCTGGTCTCTGATGCTCAGCCTTGACATGTTGACATGTCAAGCACTTAGCCACATATTCTGTCACATCCCTCTTCATCCCAGGCCACCAATACAGCGATCTCACATCCTGATACATCTTCATGGTGCCTAGATCCAAGGAGTAAAGAGTAGTATGAGATTCATCCAGAATCTCCCACCTAATAACAGTGTCCATCGAAACACAGATCCAATCCTTGTATCTCAACATGCCCATATCTGACACTGTATAATTCCTAGACACTCCGGCTAGGACATCCTCCTTGATCTTTGTCAATTGTGGATCACCCAACTAACCTTCCTTTATTCTCTCTAACAGCGTAGACTGTAGCATAATGTTGGCCAACTGGCCCATCAGCAACTCTATACTAGCTCTGGTCATATCCTCTGCCAAATCCCTGGATATTTGTCTCACACTGTAAATCTATCCTAGATCCTTCTAGCTTAAGCCATCTGCCACCACGTTGGCCTTCCCTGGGTGAGACAGGATTTCACAATCATAATCCTTTACCAACTCCAGCCAACGCCTTTGTCTCATGTTCAGGTCTTTCTGTGTGAAAAATTACTTCAGGCTCTTGTGGTCAGTGTATATCTCACACTTGTCCCCATAAAGGTAATGCCTCCATACCTTTAATGCAAAGACCATTGCTGCTAACTCTAAATCATGAGTGGGGTACCTTTGCTCATACTCTTTCAACTGACGTGATGCTTAGGCAATCACCTTCCCCGATAGCATAAGAACACAACTCAAACCTTAATGTGAGGCATCATAGTATATCCCAAACTTCTCCTGCTCTGCCGAGAGACTCAAAACTGGAGCTATAATCAATCTCTGCTTCAATTCCTATAAGTTGTTCTCACACTTGTCTGACCACACAAACTTCTGATTCTTGCATGTCAGTTCAGTCAATGAAGTAGCAATTCTTGAGAAACCTTCCACAAAACGTCTATAATAACCTGACAATCTAAGGAAGCTCCTAATCTCTGAGGCATTCCTTTGCCTTGGCCAATCTCTGACTGCCTCAATCTTGGCTGGGTCCACCTTGATCCCCTCCTTACTAACAATATGACCAAGGAAAGTTACCTGAGCTCACGAGAACTCACATTTCTTGAACTTAGCAAATGTTGCTCATGTTCTTACTCTGACTGAGAATAAACCAGAATATCGTATATAAAGAAAATTACAACCCGGTCCAAGTAATCTTTGAAAACCCAGTTCATCATATCCATAAAAGCAGCTGGGGCATTAGTCGACCCAAAGGACATGACTAAGAACTCATAATGCCCATATCTGGTACGAAAGGCAGTCTTTGGTGTAACTCCCTCCTTGATCCTCGGCTGGTGATAACCAGATCAAAGATCTATCTTTGAGAATACCATCTTACTTTGCAATTGATCAAAAAAATCATCTATCATTGGCAGAGGATACTTGTTCTTGATTGTTAACTTATTCAGTACCCTGTAGTCAATACACATTCTCAGAGAACCATCCTTCTTCTTTACAAACAGGACTGGTGCACCCCATGGTGAGAAGATGGGTTTAATAAAACCCAAGTTTAACAGCTCCTGCAGTTGTACGTTTAGTTCTTTTAATTTTGCTAGGGCCATTCTGTACGGTGCTCTAGACACTGGCTCTGTCTCTAGTGCCAGTTCAATAACAAAATCAATCTCTCTGTATGGCGGAAATCCTGGTAAATCCTCTGGAAACACATCCAGAAACTCACAGACTAATCTAGTCTTCTCTGGTCCCACTGGCACGACCTAAGTGGTATCTACCACACTGGCTAAGAATCCTATGCAACCACCTTGCAATAGATCTCTAGCTCTCAATACAGATATCATAGGTACACGGGTTCCATGCACATTTCCAACAAATACAAAAGGATCCTCACCTTCAGGCTCAAAGGTTGCCATTTTCCTTCTGCAATCTATGGTTTCCCCATACTTCACCAACTAGTACATACCCAGAATCATATCAAAGTCGTTCATAACCAACTCTATCAAATCCATTGACAACTCTCTGCCCTCCACTGTCACTGGTAATGATCTGACCCATCTCTTGGATACTACTAACTCCCCACTGGTTAATAAGGTCCCGAACCCCACAGCATAGTAATCACATAGTCTACACAGTCTACCAATAATTCTACTAGCAACAAAAGAATGTGTAGCACTAGAATCAATCAAAATAGTTTAATGGGTTCCAACACTAAAAAACTGACCTGTAACTACTGAGGTACAAGCCTCAGCTTCTGCCTGTGTCAACGTGAACACTCGAGTTGGGGCCGAGCTATCCACCTTTCTTGGTTCTTCCTTTCTTGCCTTTGGGCAATCTTTCTTTAAGTGTCCCACTATCCCACATAAAAATTAGGCCTTTGACTGACACTCCCTTATATGGCGCCTCTTGCATCTGACGCACTCAAGAAAAGTCCTCCAGCCCTCGATGTTTCCCTGGCAGCCTATTGTAATACCAAGTGGTCACTTGTCAGGGCCTGGAGCTGGAAAGGCATCATGAGCCTACCTTTTTTTATCACTGGGGCCTTCGCCCCTACCCGAACCCATAAATGGAGGTCCCACCCTCCTAGTGTCTCTCCTGGTCGCGTTGTCATATCAGATTTTATTCTCTGCGCTCTCATCTGTGAGCGCCTTCTCAACCACTTGTGCATAAGTAGTCACCCCTAGCACAGTGGTAATATGAACATGTCGGGCAATCATAGGTTGTAGCCCCTGGAGAAACCTCTCCCTTCTGGTCCCATCAGTGGGCACCAGTTCCTCGACAAACTTTGTCAATCTATCAAATTTCAGGGCATATTCAGTCACTGATGAGTTGCCCTGAAGTAATTTGTTGAACTCTTCAGCCTTCGCCGCCCTAATAGCATCATTGTAATACTTTTCATTAAATAGAGTATGAAACTCTGCCCAATCCAGGGCATTAAAATTTTTGGTCTGGGATATCACTTCCCACCAAATTTAGGCTTCCTCCCAAAACATATATGTGGCACAGGCCACCCTCCCACCCTCATAAATTCTAGGATGGTGGTAACCATTCTCATCCACTGTTTGGCCTTAGCCAAATCTGCACTACCCTCAAAGAGTGGAGGGTGTTGTTTCCTGAACCTTTCACAAGGAGGATCCAATTTATTCCCAGCCTCTGGCGACTGCTCAACTGTTGGCACCATCACAGGTGGTGCCTCTCGTAAAATGTTCCCTGCATGAACCTATTGTTGTCTCAAGAGGCGGATTTCTTTTCTTGCCTCAATACCCTGGCTTGCAAATCAGCAAGCACCTGCTGCCAGTTCTCAGGAGTTGGCAGTGGGGTCTAACCCTAGTCATTATCCTGACCCTTTCTATCATTCTGGCCTTGGTCTTCCTGGCCAACTGATGATTCAATCTTCCTTGGAAGCATACTTCAAAGGTTATACAATGATGCAATAATCAATTCAGCCAGTTAGGTAGTAATAACCAAACCTCTTGCCACCTCACGGTCCAAGATCAAGCATATAACCATTCACATTCAATAGTCGTGCTAATAAGCATGTCGATTCATATTCATATTCAAGTCTAGTGCTAATAACCACATCTTGATATTCATAACAATTAACAATGCTAATAAGCATCTTCTGGCATACATGTATCTATGACAGCGCTAATGAGCGTGCCCTGACCTACATGTCCATATAACAGCGCTAATAAGC
Source organism: Humulus lupulus (assembly GCF_963169125.1). NCBI lineage: Eukaryota > Viridiplantae > Streptophyta > Magnoliopsida > Rosales > Cannabaceae > Humulus > Humulus lupulus. Next base: position 108,962,898 of record NC_084796.1, read on the forward strand.
AGTTCTTTGGCATTCATAAGCAATGTCAGTGCTAATAAACACATCCTTTCATATCATGCAGTAGTCAAGGGTCAAGCCCTATCATTATATCTCATGCTACCTAATAAGGCATGCAGATAAAGCATTTATACCCTATTTAAGCAGTTAAGCACATATCCACATAAATAGTTACCGAACCTTGAGTCGAGCTTGTCTTTAGTGGTGAGTGTACATGCCCAGCCTGTCTTTAGGATCCCTTAACCTTGGCATACTCTGATACCAAGTTGTAACACCCTGGTTATCCAAGACCGTTACACTGTGTATTTTAAATAGCGCTTAACTCGCTAAACGAGTTATTAGGCCATAAACGTGCATCTAAATGTGATTAATGGTCTAGGGTTAAAAATTTCGGTTAAAAGGAATGGATATTTCATTAAAACATTAAACTGTACATTGGATCCCATAATAAATGGTTACAAAGTTGGTTACAGTTCCAAAACGATCATTACAACTCAGAAGTTACAATCCACTGACCTAAGCGGCAAAAATAGGGTGAAACCCTAGTTCCTCTAAGAAAGCTTAGTCGTTGTGGTCAAGCGGTCGCATATGTACACGTTGCCACCTAAGCTCTCCAACTCATGGCTGCTCCAGCTTTTCTTACCCTTTACCTACACCACGTAGCCCACGTGAGCCAAGGCCCAGCAAGAAAACCTTAACATGCTCATAAGCAATGAATAACACATTTCCATAATATAGCAAACATGCCAGTAGTAACAATCTTACTCATGCATGTATACCATTCATATAAGTGACTACAACGTCATATGGGACCAAATGCCCTAAATAAATGATTAATTGATTCATATCGGGGCCCATTTCCCACGTACATTACTAATAAGACACACTGGGGCTCAGCACCCTAGAATTTCTGACTAATAAGTCACCCTAGGGCCCATTTCCCTATCCTCTATATAACTAGACTTGGAGTTGGCCCAGCGTACCTAGCGCTTTAATTTTCTACGACCATTGGGTCGGTCAAGCATGTAAGGCGCTCCTGATTAGGTCTAATCATACCAACCAGCGATCAGCGTGCTATTTCCGCCCTTGACTCATAAGTCAATGCTTTACGACCAGCGCTCAGCGCTATTGTCATCCTTGACTAATAAGTCAATGCTTTTCTCAAGTATATAATGCTAACATGCATTCATCATATAACAAATATCCATATACAAGGCATTCAACATGCTTTAATCAATCATCCACAGGCATAATCATAATCATGCGCACTTACAGGGGCCAATGCCCAATCAAAACTATATTTAGCATTCGGGCCAAGCCCTAATCATATATGTCACATAATATGTGCAGTTTTCTTACCTCGGGTCCGAGTATAATGTAAAATAAGAACGACCCTCGAGCACGATCCTGATCTTGAGCCCTTAGCGGTAACCTAGTCATAACTAAATACAGAAACCCGTCAATAACGAGCAACTAAAGGCTTCCGGACTAAGCCTAGCCTCTGGGACCTCGAATTGTACCAAATCGGGTAGTAGATTCGATCCCAAGCCTTAAGGTTTGAAATCCCTTCATTAAAAACCAAACATGGCTTAAATGCTCAAGTGGGTCGCAACCTGCCCCTAAGGGTCGCGATGTGCCTCCTAGACAGAAAGCCCCCTGTCTGTGTCCAGGGGCGGGCCGCGACTTGCCCTTGAGGGTCGTGAGTCGCCACCAATACAGAGCCCCTCCTTAGACCATGGGGTTCTCACAGGCCGCGACACCCAAGAACACGGCTGCGGTGCACCCCTGCGTACCCAACATCCTTGTTTTTTCTTCAACCCAAACTCAACCAAAATTATTTCTAAAAAATCCCAAAATTAGAACTAAAACCTAGTACAACATTATCACCAAACCAGCATCAAAACCCAAGCTTTAACACACTCAAAACACTACCAAAAACCTAATTAACAACCTTAAACTCTAAAGCCTAAGAATAACCAAAACCATAGCAAGATACCAACAAAAAACAGAGTTTGTAATCCCTTACCTCAGCTGTGAATTGAAACCTCTTAGCTGCAACAATTCAATCTTAAACCTCAAGCTTTAAATCCTTAAGCTTAGCCTCAAAGATTCTTTAGTTCTCTTCAAAATTTCAAACCAACAAGAAGGAAGAAGAATGAATGAGAGAGAGAAGAGTGTTTTGTTCTATTTTGGCTTCCTTCAGCCAAAGGAAAAGGTGACTAAGTCACCATATTTTTGCCTTAAATGATTAAAATGCCCCTAGGGCCAACCTCCTCTCTCAAAGCCCCTCAAGGGCAGTTTTGTCATTCACCACATACCCCGTTAATCATAATTAACGTCTCTCAATTCTTGTTACGCCCAATGTCCTCAAATAATTACCAAGTAATTTCCCATTAACTATTCAATCCTAGTAATGTACTAAGTACCAAATTACCCCTAGGCTCACCCTGAGACCGGTATTTGATCCCATTATAACTAAACTGCTAACTTGCTTCCTAGGATCGCCTCGCGTCGAGTATCTCAAATATATCCACATAAAAATGTGGTCTCATACATATATCACATATATGCACACATATATATGAATATGCCATCAACGGGCCAAAATTACAAAAATGCCCTTCTAATAAGAAACGGGCTCACATGCATGCAAATAAATCCATATAATAATATAACTCACATAATCATGCATATAATAAAAAATGCACACATATATATGAATATGCCCTCAACGGGCCAAAATTACAAAAATGCCCTTCTAATAAGAAACGGGCTCACATGCATGCAAATAAAGCCATATAATAATATAACTCACATAATCATGCATATAATCAAATAATAACACAATAAACCAATTAGTGCCCTCCTGGCCCCCTAATAAAGGCACTAAGTCACATTAGGGAATTTGGGACATTACAAACGGGCTCTCTTTGAGTTCCTTCCCATTGGCATCGAAGAAGAAGGTTCGTTATCTTTTTGCTTCCTTGTTTGAACCTTTCTTTTTGGAGTTGGAGTTGCATCTGCCGACCCTGGAGAAAAGATAATAGGCAGGTCATCATGGTTTCCTTTTTCTTATCCATGATTCCCGCCAGCAATACTCTTTGGCTTCACACCGCTTGGTGTCTTGATGGGGTCACTTTGAGTTTCTGGTTAGCTTAATGGTTTTGGCCCCAAGAAGAAATCGTCGCAGGCCTTTCTTTTTCGTGGGCCATGCTCATTATCTTGGGCGCTGAAGTCTTCAATAGAATTGATTAGGTCGAAAATGGCTGGTTCTCTATGGTACTCATGTTAGGATTAATGCCCTAAAAACATGTAAAGACATTTTATTGATTTAAATAAAAGTACAATTTTATTATATTTGAATGTTATAATTAATGTTTGAATTAATTATATAATAATATCAAGAAAACTCCTTATTCATTTATAATAATATGATCTTATATTAGAATGAGAGAATTAACATCATATATAATGAATAAAATAGTCAGTAACATATTAAAGTAAGGAATCTTTAATTAATGGTTACTAGTGCGGTTTACTAAGTATACTGGATGTAAGTGATCTAGATTTGGATTACTGATGTGGATAGACATCTTAGTAAAGGTGATGTATATATAATATAGATTATATATGATAGGACCGATGAGAATTAATTGTCTTTATAAACTTGCTGTTTGACATAAAGATTTAATTCTTATCATAATAGATGATCATTTGTAGATCAGTCTAAATCATGAGTATTCACAAACTCCTATTTGTGTTTATTGGATCTTTGATTCACTCGTTAAGGTTTCTTAGTATAATGAGGCTGATGACTTTTGTTTTGGAGATTCAATATTGTGAATGGCTGGGAGCATGATTTACAATAATGGAATCCATACTTTCCTAACAGATTGAATATTGGTTTCCTTAAGGGTTAATTCTGGAACTGAGTAGTTATTGAGCTCAAATCTATAATTTGATTATAGATTAATTATTTGCTAGTGAATTAATGTTACTTAAGGATCAAGAGGTAATTAGAAGGGTAAAACAGTAATCTTGACCAACTCTAATTAACGAACCAATAAATGGAGGACATAACTACATTGATTGATTATATCAATGGACTATAAGAGAAAACTCTGTAAATATAATTCTATAAATACTTAGAGTGCAATTCCATATTTATAGTGGAGTAATCATGGAATTATTAAATAAGATTATTAGATTAAAGAGTTTAATTAATAATCTGGTTTATTTGAGCTTCATATTATAGGTCCATGGTCCCCAGATCACCTTTGTCCTACACTATCAAGGGTAAGGAAGTCAAAATAAATATTTGTAGAGAGAAAGAGAGAGAAGGACTTAATTGCAAAGGAATTAATTTTCTAGGGCAAGGAAATAATTATGGGCAATTTATTAATTATTTAACTATATAGTTTTTATTTTGAAAAACTATAGGCTAGAATTAATATTAATCACGTTTGGATTGATATGAAAGATAGATTAATAATTATCTTATTTATAATAAGATATTTATTTATTTGAAATTGATATTTTAAGATAAAGTTAATTTTGAATTAACTGATATTTATTTTGGGATAAATATATTGTCTTAAATATTAATTAAATAAACAAATGAAAAATTATGAAAAACTCTAACGTGGCTCACGCCACTCACTGTATTGCACAGTGAGTCGCGCCACATAGATATTTCTTATCCCTGGGATTTGAATTTTGAATTTCAAATAATTTTTTTATTTAATTATTCTTTTTTAAATATGATTTAAATTAAATAATTACATATGTTATAATTGATCAGTTTTAATTTAAATAAAATAAAAATTAATTAATTAAGTTAACTATCTTTATAAAAGTGAAAGAGCGATACTTTCAGGAATAAGTTGTTTTAAACAATTAAAAAGTTTAGACTGTCAAACTCTCTCTCTGAAAAGACAGTGATAGTTTTTCTAAACCTGAAAAACTATTCAATACATATTTTATCTATCAAACCTCTCTAGATCTCATTTGTTGAGTACATCTAGAGAATCCAAAATCAACATTTTGAATCCTACGTGCCCACACACGTCCTTGTGTATTTGAGGATTGATCTGAAGGATCAAGGTGTGAGCTTTCAAAATTTGGATTGAAAGATCATTGATTTATACAAAAAATATTCGTGGAAACTTTATAGGCTTCAAGAGGTGATCTTTAATCTATTTGTATGTGATTTAATATATCTATATATGAATGATCCTGGCTGGTATTAATAAATTTTTAAAAAACTCATTTCGTTGTGCAGCTCTGATTTACACTTTTAATACCAACAATTGGCACCAGAGCAGTCTATATATATATATATATATATTAAATATTGTGTGGGTTTCTTGCATTTGTTATATGTATGTTGATATGTATATTTAATGGATGGATATGTTTTTTCAATGTATGGTTGAATGATGAATCGTTAATTATATAGTGCTTTTGGGTCATGAATTTGAATTTCTAGATCTTATGTATGCCATAAAGGGCATAGGATTTTTTGTAAATTTTATTTTTGAAATATGTATTTTAAAAATCTGTACACAAAGAAGAAAGAAAGGACCCGAGCCTACAACCCGAGCCCTAGCCGCATGCACCAAGCCTAGGCGCACAACCATCCGCGACACTGCCTAGCCACGCAGCTCCCTGCGCACCTGCAACCAGCCTGCGCCCTTGCGTCGTGTAGTTCTCCAGCCACTTGCGCCACCCCTGCCGAGCCCTTGGCTCCTCCATGCTACCGCCGGCCCTAGTGGTCTAGGTTGCCAATCTTGGTGGCCAAACCTAGATCCTATTTTTATGCAATTATCTTTTAATTAATTAATTTTTAAATTATTTGAATTTTAAAATTTTAATTATCTTATTTTATTTTTATTGGAAAAAAATATATATTTTAGTTGGTTAAGACTTTATCTTAAATTTAAATAATTATTTGAACTTGATTATTTAATTATTTAAATTCAACTAAATTAAAAAGATGACAAAAATGGTTATTTAATTAAAAGTTAGTTTTAATTAAATAAACTAATTAGAAAGTTAGTTTCTAATTAATTATTTGGACCTAACAAATTCCTAAAAATTAGCAAGAAAGCCTAAAAGAGAGGAGAAGCATTCTTGGAGTCTTGAAAACAACCTAAAGGATTTTTTGTAATTTTATTTCTATTTTTTCAAAGGTTGTATATTTAGAAATACCCAATAGTACTCGGTTCATCATTTATTGTTTATTTATTTATTTATTGTTTTTATTAAAATTAATGTGTTTATTGATAACATGATCATGCATTAGTCAATTACATGTTATTCATGAAACCCCACACATTTTTCATTAATCATGCATCTTTTAGAAACATGATTATTTAGGATTATCCTAATTGTTTATGTGAATTGTTTTGGAGAAATCAATTGCATGTAAACTACTAAGTATTAAATTAATTAAAACTTGGTAACTCACACCATAATAAAGACAATAGTTATTATAGGCCTTTAAGATAACCAACTTTATTTAAAAAAAATGTTTTAGTAAAGTTAGATTAATGTAATGGGTAATTATCTAGATTACATTAATTGTATAAACATGTTATTTTTTATAATTAAATGTATTTTATATTTAATTACATTAATAGGTTTATTAATAAACTAGTTATTAATTTGGAATTAATTGATTAGTTTAATAAAAACACATTATTTCTAAAATAGTAAGTGGGAGAAGGTGAATATCTCAATGTGACCTATGGTCTCCATTATTAGTACAACACCGTGAGATATGAATAGGACCTCGAGGCAGCTTTGTTTCTGTCCCCCTAAGAAAAGTTTCTAGACATATTAATATCAAGGTTGGCTTCTTACGAAGATAGGAAGGAGTGATGTATTTTAGGCTTGACCGACCCTAACGCGACATTCTCTAAGTTAAGTCATAAATTCTGAAATAATGGGTTACACTTACAAAGATGCAATTAAGCTTTTGCAGTGGATAATTGCATCTTTACCAAACCAGCAGTACTTTATTTTTAAAACAGAAAATAAAGAGTTATTTTAAGTTTTAAATAATAAAGATAAGATTGTCTTGTAAACTATCTTAATTGATATTTTAAGATAAAGTTAATTTTGAATTAACTGATATTTATTTTGGGATAAATATATTGTCTTAAATATTAATTAAATAAACAACTGAGAAAATTAGGAAAAACCCTAATGTGGCGCCCCACAAGGATATTTCCTATCCCTGGTGTAAAATCCTCTTCAATTGGCAAATTAAGAGACAAGGATATTTTTAATTGTTTCCTTATTTTTCTATGATAAAAACATGTATGTGAGCTGACATTTATTGGTATATTCAAGCTGGAAAAATCTTAGTTAATTCCTTTTATTTCATCATTGTTTTTAAATGAGTAAATCTCCACAAAAGGAAATGTTTTTATACAAATATTCTATCTTGATCTTTGTTGTTTTATTCCTAAGTTTCACAAATATGATATTATTCAGGTGATTCAAACCTTGGTCTCCACGAAAATGAACTTGGACTAAATTATGTCCTGGATCGTTTAATCCTACAACATCAGGATCAGGTCTGCGTTAACAAAATCTTTATCTGATCTTGCAGGATTTGTGCTGAATGAAATTCTTAAAGATTTCAAATATTCTCATTTAAAAAGTTGATATCTTTAGAAAACTGGCATAAAAGAAACTAATCCTAACTTGGTGTGCTTTAGTGATGCTGATTGCGCAGGCAACTCTGATGATAGGAAAAGCAGGAGTGGAGGATGTTTTTATTTGGGCAACAACTTAGTATCCTGGCTAAGAAAAAAAGCAAAATTCCATCTCTCTTTCCACTGCAGAAGCAGAATACATTGCTGCACGAAGTTGTTGTGCTCAACTATTGTGGATGAAATAGATGCTGATTGACTATGGATTTGAAATGGAAACTCTAATCATATACTGTGACAATACTAGTGCAGTAAACATATCAAAAAATCATGTTCAACACTCACTCACAAAACACATTGATATAAGACATCACATTATTAGAGATCTTGTTGAAAATAAAACTCTAGTGTTAGATTATATTGAGATAGAAAAACAGATTGTTGATATCTTCACAAAAGCTCTTGACTTGGTTTGGTTTGACTTCCTCAGGAAATCCTTGGGGGTTTGTGCTATTTAAATTCTCTTGACATTATTGTTGCTACCATATCTACATAATTCATGATATGTTTTTTTGTTAAGTTTTTGTTAACCATCAATCAATGCATATTGTTCACAAGGAGAATTTATTGTGTTTGATCAAACTTGCTTTGTGATGTTGTGGAATCTCTGGCTTGGAATAATTTCGAGATCCTCCTCAGTATATTTGGATGAATTAATTTGGGTAAATAAAAATGAGCATTTGATTTTAATTAAAGTTATTTTATCAGGCTCAATTTTGGAATAGAGCTACCTATACTGATGTGTGAAAGCCCGCCTTGAGTAAGTTGGAACCATGTAACTAGAAATTATGTGGAGGATACACTACCATTGAAAGGGCTACCATCAGTATAGTGTAATAGCATCCATAATGGTTACAAAAAAAAAAGAGGCTAGGACTGCCAAAAAGGGCAATGATCCCTCAGAAAAAGGTCAATTCAAGAAAATGCCACAAAGGGACAATGCGCTCTTACTTTCACTACACACACTAATGTTTAATAAATATAACAAAATTGGTCTCATACCCATATTGATTTGCTCTAATATACCAAGTGACTGATCCTGATTATTCAGATCCTGATTCTGTACCATCACAAGACAGGTTGCGTTAATAATTTATTCTCCCACTTGAAAAATATTTCTTTGATTTTTTTGTCTGAAAATAGATCATTGCATTAATCTCGTGGTGATTGGCAGCTGGCTTTAGTTTGAAATTTTTTATGAATAATTTAAAAAAAAAAAAAACAAAAGAACAAATAAAATGGGGGAATTTTTTTATAAACGTGTCTTAGTTTTTTTTTTTTTTTTTGTGATATATCTCAATATTTTCTGGATATATAATATCCTAATCTCTCTAATTAATTGGTGATTCTTGGCCAATTGTGAGTATGTGTTTAAAAAGGGAAGAGGATATTTTGTTTTTATGGTTGTTGCCATTTATATTGGTCACACTATATTTTGGTTTTCATTTTTCATTTTTCATTCCTTGCCTCTCCTATAAACTCCTCATTATGTTTGCTTCATCCCTCTCACTCTGAAACACTCCTCCTCAGTTTCATTTTGTTTCTCTAAAAAAACAAGAAAAACGGCTCGCACCAAACACTCCAATCCTCCCAAAGCCAAGAAAACCTCAAAAGAAACTCCACCCAAGAACCCCACTGACTCGTTGTCCACCTTCATACCTTTGTCCACTCCACCAACAACCCGTCACAAGTCCACTTTTCCTGTCAACTCTAGGATACCGCTTGAGTTCCCGCCTGTCATGCCTCTGTCAAAGAATGTCTCTGGTTTGTCATTTGCAGCAACTGCACCCTCGACATCTGCAAGTCCTAAAACACTCTCTACGAAATTAGTTGACGAGGCTGTCAGATCCTCGAACCCACCTGCCGATGACCAAGTAAGACCTTCTCATTCCCCATCTGTTGTGACTAAATCTGTTGAGTCTGCTCCTGCCACACAAATTTTGAAAAGGAAGAAAGCCCTAGCTTTCAAAAAGGCCTATGTCAAAAAGGCACGAGTGGTTGGGTCGTCCAAATTGAAACCTTCTTCTTCGAAAGAGGTTCAATCATCTTCTCATGAGGCATCTGACAAACATCATTCCTCCAGCATTGAAATGGAGGATGTGTTTCCTTCAACCACACCGTTGGCTGATTCTGATCCCAGCTCGAAGGGTGAGTCTGATCCTTCCAAGGCGGAGTCTGATTCCTCAGAAGTTGAGTCTAAAGAAGGTTCTGGTGAAAAATCTAAAGAAAAATCGTCTGATTTTGTTGCGCTTACGGACTCCTCTCCTGATATTACAAAGGGCACTGAAGAACCCCAGCCTCAGACCTTTGTGTTCCCAGCCCCCTCGACCACCTAGGTACCTCCTAAAGCTTTCAAATCAGGTGTCACCTTTAAAGTTACTTGGAACCTGAGCACAGTCATCTCCATTAGCAATCTTACTCGCCAATATGCAGTTTTAATGAGGTTTGAACTTTCCAATTGGTTGCCTTCTTCTAATCTTGCTATTGTCTCCCAAGATCTTGCTTTGTTGTTATTTAAAATTGGAACAGGAGTGCTGGTTGATCTTGCTTCCCTCATCATGGAGAAAATTATCTCTTTTCGAAGGGATAAAAAGAAAGGCTTTAATTTGATCTTCCCTTAACTGATCTACAAAGTTCTGGCCACTCAGAAGGCAGTCCTTCTTCCTCATGAGTCAGTCGAAGTTCCATCTCCTGACTTGACTTTTAGGCCACCTGAATGGAGGGAAGCTTCCAAAAAGAAAAAGACAGTGGTTCTACCTAATGTCTCTACAGGCACGGGTTCTACATCATCAATTCCAGAGGATGTCACTGCAAAATTGGATGCTTTGGATACCAAAATCTCTGTGGTCCTTCCTCGTTTTGACACTATGGATGCTACTCTGCAACTCATTCTCCAACAGCTCTAGGCTCTCTCCACCAAGTCTCATTAAGTTTTTTTTATGCACTTTGTTGTTTCTGTTTTTTGTTGGACTTTGGCCTCTTTCATAGACAAAAAGAGGGAGAGAGAATGGTTGCTTTGTTTAAATACCCACTCTAGATCCTACACTTTTAGGGGGAGTGTTATTTTCTGTTTTTACCAACTTTGGACCCTTTGTTTCAGGGGGAGTTGGCTTTGTTTTATTTACCACTGTTAGACTATGTTTAATTAGAGGCATTTCCTTGATCTCTCTAACAATATTGTTGCAGGTTTTAAACATGTGTTATTTTTGTCTCTTAAAAAGCCAAAGGGAGAGATTGTAAAATCCTCTTCAATTGGAAAATAAAGAGACAAAAATATTTTAAATTGTTTCATTATTTTTTTGTGATAAAAACGTGTATGTGAGCTGGCATTTATTCGTATATTCAAGCTAAAAAAATCTTATTTATTCTTTTATTTCTTCATTGTTTTTAAATGAGTAAATCTCCAAAAAAGGAAAGTTTTTTTATACAAATATTCAAACTTGATCTTTGTTGTTTTATTCCTAATTTTCAGGGATATGATATTATTCAAGTGATTCAAACCTTGGTCTCCACAAAAATGAACCTGGATTGAATTATGTCCTAGATCGTTTAATCCTGAAACATCAGGATCAGGTCTGCATTAACAAAATCTTTATCTGATCTTGCAGAATTTGTGCTGAACGAAATTATTAAAAATTTCAAATATTCTCATTTAATATTTGATATCTTTAGAAAACTGGCAGAAAAGTTTTTTTCTTTTCTATAAAAAGGAGACTATTTACCTTGGAAATTTTCACCTCTTCTATTCTCTTGTTTTTAATAGATATCTTGTGTGAGAAGAGTTGTTGTTTTGATGTTTCTTTAAAAGGAAAGCCTTGGTATCGCTTTCACTTTCATTGGTTTTTTTTAACAGGTGCAAAGGTACTCTTGATACATACTGCCTTCGGGAGAAGGTACATTCAAGACTCACTTCGGGAGGAAGTGAGAATTCATCAACAGGGAAGAAGGGATTTCAGACTCTTGGTGGATTTACAAAGATTGGATCAATAGAGTGAATACTTTCAGATTACGTCAAATAATTAGAGGGAGTCTATGTTTTCTTAAGCCAAATCCATTATATTTGTGATACTTTATTAATCAATATTTTTCTCTGGGGTTGTACGCCGTGGACTAGTAGTATTCGCAAGAATACTGAAGCCACATAAAAATCACTGTGTGTCATTTTTACCTTTCAGTTCTTGTTTCTCTATTTTGTGTATATTATGATTAATTAGAATCAAGTTCTGATTGATCAGATATTGTTCTGTGCAAGCACATTTTCTGAACCGTTTTTTAATCAAACATGATTAACATTAAAATTCGGTAATATCTAAAAAAGAAATTTTCACATGGGATTTGAATTTTGAATTTAAAATAATTTGTTTATTTAATTATTCTTTTATAAATATGATTTAAATTAAATAATTAAATAGGTTATTACTGATCAGTTTTAATTTAAATAAAATAAAGATTACTTAATTTAGTAAATTATATTTATAAAATTGAAAGAGCTATACTTTTCGGGAATAAGTTGTTTTAAACAATTAAAAAGAAAGCTAAAGTTTTTCTAAACCTGAAAATCTTTTCAATACATATTCTCTCTATCAAACATCTCTAAATTTCATGCGTTGAGTACATCTATAGAGTCTTAAATCAACCTTTTGAATCCTACATGCTCGCACACGTCCTTATGTGTTTGAGGATTGGTTTGGAAGATCAATGTGTGAGCTTTCTTTGTATGTGATTTAATATATCTATATATGTATGATCCTAGCCGGTATTAATAAATTTTTAAAAAACTCATTCCGCTGCGCAACTGATTTACACTTTTAACACCAACAACTTATCCACTATAAGGCCCTTGACTAGAACAAAACAATGGGCCCAACACTCCGTGGATGGCCACTCCATTTGTTGGGCTTGGGATCCAAAAAAACTCTAGACCATCTGGCTGCAAACATGGCCCTTTCGACTGGATCCCTACTACTCGAAGGGGAGGTCGCATCCGTGATCAACATATTTTGGAGTTTTCCCATAATAGGCAATTTCTTATGCTCCATTGGCCTTGTCGTGGAAGCAGGTTCCACTTCTACTGAGGTACTCTCCTGTACCTAGTCACCACCTTGTTTCCCTTGTGTTGGCTGTTCTTCCTAAGCAAAATTTGAATTAAGCCTCAATTGTTGCAGGTCCTCAGTCTTCGTACCGCGTGCTTCATCGGAAGAGGGCCAAGGTAAGCTTGCTTTTCTTTTACCTTTGTCCCATTCTGTAGTATGAGTCCAATAAGGTCAAAACTCTCCTATACCTGGTACATCTACCAAAGGGACACGATTATTAACCAACCACTCTGGCACCGCTGGATTGAATCGCAATTCTTAAACCGTCTGTCGCTTTGGTGGAAGCTGCATTCGTTCCTCTCTTAGCTCGGTATCATATTGGACGATCAGATTTCTTCTGTGTTTCTTTCCATTCCCCTGCTTCAAGGAGAGCCAAACTTGGAACCAAACAAGGGTAGGATTCGAGAAAGGGGATTGTTCGGGTATCTCTGCTTTTATCCAACTTCCATACATGGGGAACAGTTGTTCGGATTCGTCTTTAACTATGACTGGCTCTTTGAAACAAAACTTCTGCTCATGGCCAATCATGCCGCATTTAAAGCAAATCCTTGTCAGCTTCTCATATTTATATTGCAGCCATAAATCCCTGATTCCATCCCTTTTGAGAAAGAAACCACAAAACAATGGTTCATGAATGCATATTGTTGCTCTGAATCTCAGGTTGCCAGAGTTAAAATTCCTGTACGCATCTTCAAGTAACTCATAGCTTCGGGAAGCTTTGGCTGCAATGCTCTCCAAGTTGTTTGGCGTCCAATACCTTGGAGGAATACTCGGTACCTGGACCCAAAGGGATGTTCTATCAAAGTTCACTTCCCAGAATGATAACCACAAGGGCCATGGCATCACCAAGAGTAATGCACCACTCACAAACCAGGGTCTACGATCCAAAACTCCATTTGCATCCTCAATGGTGTTGAACGAGAACTCTAAAATACCCTGCTCCAGTTCCCTCCATTTCCAACCTTTAAGATTGCCACATGCCATACGCAGTGAAGCAGTGATCATTGTTTTAGAGATTCTGGTCTTCGAAATGACCTTCCCAAGGAGGACCTTACTTGGTCGAGCCTCCTGATCATAATCTTATGGTTCTAGTTCTACCGTCAACTCAACTGTAGAAAACTGGGAATGTCTTATACTTTGCACTTCCTTGTTACTAGTATCCATGGAAGTCAATCTTAACTCAGATAGCTACTGCTCTAGAACAGCTTAGACCGCACACCCTCTACAAATGCAAGCTCCTTGAGAGCACGAAACGAGTTAATCTACCGTGTTGTGTACATATCGAGCTACTAAATTTGATAGGATCCTTTTCTAGTTTATTTTAACTTTCCAACCTGCCCCAACTGCCAAGCAAAGTGGAACTTAAGTGGGCATGAATAATAAGTTAAACTACAAATTTACAATAAAACTCACCATTTATTATTATTATTATTATTATTATTATTATTATTATTATTATTATGAATAGTTTTAATGTGTCTGGCCAAAGTTAATTTTTACAATTTTTTGCAAAAGGGTTCCCAAATTTATTGTTTTGATGCAAAAATGTTCCTAGGACAAATATTGCATTTAAAAAAAATACAACAAATAAAATGATTTGGTCTCTAGCATGATTATTTTTTCTCAATTTTTTACTAAAAAATTATTTTGATACCGATAAATTAAATAATGAACTTTTTTTTTAATAAGATTTACAAATTATAAATGTTTAAATTAATAAAAAAAATTATTTTAGACTTAAAATATTATAAAATAGAATTGAAATTTATTAATAAATAAAAAATCAAATAAGAATTAAAAAAATTAAGTTTACAAAAAATAATTAATTATGTAAATAATAAAGTGTAAATTATATAATTTTTTTACATAAATAAGATCAATAGTTTGATCATAACACACAAAGAATAATAAAATTATAAATTATAATATTTCTTAATTTAAAATTTAAAATTTTCTTAATTGTTATTTAATGTTTTTTTTAATTTGTATTCACTTTAATAAATATGAATTATATTTTTAATATATTAATGTTAATTTTTTTTGCCAATGTAAGCTTTTATATTTTTTTTAATTCTTATGTTTTTGTTCATTTTATCTTTAGTTTTAATTCTATTTGTTTAAAAAATATATAATAGATTAAAAATAATAAAATTGGGGACTAATTTACTAGTACAAATAAAGTTTAGGGACTAAATTATATCTAATTTTATTTGTTGCAAGTTTTATAATAGTGTGTTAATCTAGGAACGTTTTTGCATAACAATAAGTTTGAAGATCAAAGAGACGAACTTTGCTAAAATACATGATTAGGTATTATTCTAACAGATAAGATTTTTATTATTAATATATTGGCCAAAATCTGTATTATCATTTCTCAACTGTGAGAGATATATTGTATAAAACTAGCTTACATCAATATATTTATTGTAATTAACTAGGACACATCTTGGATAGGGTAAGTGACACACTCTAACTTTACACACACACGTGAATAAGTTATGACTCAATTTATTTTACATGATAGTGTTTGTTGTAGTTAAGGCAACCCTCATGTATGTTTTCGAAAATTTTTGGATAATTTATTGTGCTGAAAACAAAGTTTTTGATATTCCGAACTACCACGCGCTAAAAAAAATTCCAACCATATTTTCAGCAAACTAAATTATTCAAAATTTTAAGAAAACTTACATGAGGGATGTCATACCCAAACACCATTATGTAAAAGAATTAGGTCATGACTTATCCATGTATGTAAAATTGAAGTGCATCATACGAGTAGAGTAAAAGTAAAAAAGTTTATCCCACCACAGACATGCTGACTGTTACACCTGAATTTCGAGAATAAATGAATAGCCTCGAAATGGAGGCTCATGAGTTGTAGGCTCGAAGGCAGAAGTCTCCTCCAAAAAGATGAGTTCAAAAAACTAGTCAAGTAAAGAGGTGGCGACAACTGGAACGGTGAGCTCAAAATTACGTGATCTCGAAAGCATGCTGAAGCAGTGTTCAAGCTCGAAGACACGTTAAACATACACACATAAAAACTGTTAGGAAATACCTATTTCTTTGGCATTAGGTTAAACCGTGTAGTAAATCTCTATTTCTATGGGATCTTTATTTAAATATTGCATTTAAGTTGTATTATTATTATTCAAAAATTAATTTGAATTTAAATTTGAATATACGTTGTAACTTGCCTAAACTTGTGAGAATATATTCTTGTAACCAGATCTATAAATAGTCTGGATTTGGTAATTGTACTTACGCACAATTGGGTACTGAGAAATGTTCTGTGAAAATTACTCTTTCTTGAAGCTTTGACGCAGATCTTAATAACAGTGACTTGTAGACGTAAACATATTTTAACTACTGAATCACGTAAAAATCTCTTTTTTTATCCTATTTAATTATTTAATTGTTTTACATAATTACGTTAATGAAAAACGACGTCAACACCGACTAATTTATTTTAATATTAGTCAGTTGCAAGCATGCTCGTCCATTCTATAAGCCCTAAAAAAAAAAAAGAGAGGAAAAAAAAAACTATCTAATAATAATAATAACAATAACAATAAGGAAGATTACTACACACATAACTATCTAATCAGCGTCATAAATATATCACTGGTAAATCTATTTTTCATTCTTGATAATATAATAGTTTCCCATATAGTCACTTTTTGTAGTTAAATTTATACTGTAAAAGAGTAAATTTGTGGTACCTTAACAAAATATACTAGGATCTAAACTTCCTCTGGTTTCCAAAAGCCAGAAACTTTGGACTGAAGAGCCCATTTGGCAGTAGCATGAGCCAAGTCCAAAGTCCCTCCAAAAAATGGTGGTCTTTCTATATATGGCAATAATGAACCATTATAACAAGTCCCAAATCATTTAATTGTTTTTTGTCACTGTTTTAAACTAACTCACACTGAAAGTTTGATTGGTTAGTTATCTATTACATTAATGAGTTGGGTTTGGTAATTAACATTACAAAACATTTATACTGTACACACCTTTATTTTTGGAATTTATGGGCTTTCTCCCACCTATCATCTGGACCAAAGACAAGGGGACCATGTTGTTGGATAATGAAGGTGGGCTTTGTTTTGTTGTTGTGGGTCCAAGTGATTAAAAAATGGTTTGTATAATACAAATGGTTTATACTTTTTTAGACATGTGTTTTTTCCTATTATCTATTTGGACTCTGTGTTTTGACAAATTATTTTTTGGATCCTATGTTTTGTAAAATGGTTAAAATAGAACCCTAAACTCAATTTTGATGAAGAAAAAATTGAATATAACAACAAAGTTTTTAAGCAGAATGATTTTATTTTTGTTCTGAATTGTTAGTTTGGTAAATTATTTGTGATTTTAGTTGAGAAAACATTGACCAAAATTGGGTTTATGGTTTTATTTTAACTATTTTACAAAACATAGGGTCCAAAAAGTAATTTGTCAAAATACAGGGTCCAAACAGGTAATGAGAAAAAATACAGGGTCCAAAAAGATATAAACCCTAATATAAACAATGTTTAGGCCATAGTATAGTCCAATCCTTGCCACTTTTTATTCAAATAAGAGATTTTTTCATAAATATGATTTTTTAGCCCTTAATATGCAAAAATATTGTAATTAAACTTTTTTTAGTTTGTGTGGGCACATGCCTAAAGTAACAAGGCTGGCATATATGTTCCCTAACGGATAAATAACCAACCAAGGGAAACTACATGAGGATTCTCTTCAAATTACTTAAAGAAACCTTTTCAGAATTGGGTACCAGATTTATTATCAACTGTCAAGACCAACAACTCCCTCTATCAAGATGAAGATTGCGATTGATTGTATGTGCAATCAAGTTATGGGGTTTGAGTGAAATATACTCATTCAACAATCTAGCGTATTATATTTTACACAAGGATTAAATTATTGCTGAAAAGTTCTTAGATAGTTGACTTAATTGTTTTGTGATGTGTGTAATAACTATTAGATTTATTTGCAGCAAAGAAAAACCCTAATTTCTGTCTTTTGTACTTAAATCTTCAAACTTTATATTTTGCATTTAAATCCCTATTTTTTAATAACTTATTGCAGTTGTTAGTCCTTTTTTCTAATCTGTTTATACAATGGATGGAATATTTTTTTGAAAAAATATCTCTTTGCCCAAACTGCAGAAAATAGAAAACTTGCGCTGGTTCGTTTGGATAGGAGTTTATGGGTTATTGATCTATTCAACAAGTGTGAGATCTGAAATCTTACCTTCTAAAACGCTAGTTCCCAATTTGTCCGATGCGTAACTTGAAATCATTTTAACAAGAAAACAAAACCCTTTGTCTCATGTGCTGTGCTCCCAAAAATACAAAATTCAAATAAAGGAACTAAAAATGCCATTTCCTCCAACCCTATGATACATATACCAAAAATACAAAATTTTCCTGTCACAATGAATACTACATAATATAATGAATACAAAACTGTAGATTAGGAAATAACATTTCTTGTGTTATCTTGAATTAAATGCGTAACCTAACAAACCCTCACAATTG
The DNA here is from genome assembly GCF_963169125.1 of Humulus lupulus. Taxonomy (NCBI): domain Eukaryota; kingdom Viridiplantae; phylum Streptophyta; class Magnoliopsida; order Rosales; family Cannabaceae; genus Humulus; species Humulus lupulus. The sequence continues at coordinate 108,981,249 of NC_084796.1, forward strand.
TATCCTTCACTGGGACATCATCATCTTCCGATCAATGTCAAAAGCTTGGGGAATGATGAATGAAAACCATTCTTATCTATGTTCAGAAGACCCCAAAAATTTCAAGGTATGCACTATCTATAGCCTAATTTTGTAAAATGGATTATGTGATTATCACCTAAATTGCTCCAATGAGATTCCTGAAAAGCCAAATGCAAAATTCCTTTTTCCACTCCCATGACCATAGAGCAGCAATATTTTTGGAGGGAGTCTATCAGCAAGAATGTTCAGAGTCTGTTTTCTTTTGCTTCAGAAATTGACAATAAAAGCCCCATTGTTTATGTGATTTCGTAATGCCTCCTTGACCAAATGGATTCTGTTCTACATACTTTTGAACATTGTCAGCTACAGCTAAGCCTTCAAGATAAGTCCGAAGATCCCCTCCAGGTCCTGTGGTGAAGCAACAAGTACAGAAAAAGACACCGGCACTTAAAATTACAAATGCAATAATCACAGTGGAAATCATCAATAGCAAAGTAAACTCTAGTGCAATAGGGTATTGGAGAAAAACTAGTCATAGACTACTAACACCGACATAATATTTGTAAGCTCCGGTATTTTGTCCCACAACATTTAAAAGTTTTAAAATTGAAAAGACAAGAATGAGAGGTAAATAATGGCAATCAACTTCAGAGGATATAACGAACCTAAATCACACTATATAAAAAATCCTTGCATTTCATGAAAATTCCACAAGTTGAAAAATTGTAGATCAAGTGGTAATTCTAGGTAACAAGAATAAACAAAGTGCATCAACAAGTAAAGATTCAGATTACTTATATGAGCATGACAAATGTATCGTTACAAAACAGCAGACATCTTTTACAGCATTAAGGCAAGACAGAACAATCAAAAAAATTCTTAATTTAGGATAATTTAGTGTAGGTAATACCATGTGTCCTAAAAACCTTACACAGATGTTTGATGTTTGTGTGACCAGGTCATGGCATGTTGGTCCATTAGATATGAACATAGATTGCTCAATACAGAATATTACTTGCTCCCAAATGACTCACCTAATGAACTATCTGTCCTGTCAAGATATTCAAATGGCTTGGGAAATATTGCAGTGTTGGCCTAACCAATTGGAGATCACAAAGTAATGAAACAATGTTAACACTTCAGATAAAAATTCTCAATTGCGATAAGATAGTGACAAATGAAAATAGGAACAATAGATTTTCCCAAAATAACAGAGATCATCAAAATCAGTACTGACCGGATTGCGTAAAGCTTTATATGGTGAATCATCCAATAATAATGTATTTGTCTCATCATACTCTCCTATTTCCCAAGGAAGATTAGGCTCCAGCTTTTCCCATAACTTCCTAAGTTCCTTAAAGACCAAAGGTTTATTATTATTCTCAAGGGTGTTAGTCCCTGTAGCAGAACAGTGAGACTGGTCCTGCATAGTTGTGTATAGACAATGTATCGCAATTATGAGTCGATAATACTTCAATAATTACAATTAAAAGCCATCTCCATGAATAAACAACACTGAACTATTGGTGATAAAACAAGTTCAACATCAGCATAAATGGTCAGCAGTTCATACAAACTTGACAGAAATTAAACAACAGAAAAAAGCAAGGTGAACGAAGAACTGCCCACAATGATGAAATTTTCCAAGGCAGCTTACAGCATGAAACACAAATGAAAACACTTATATCATGCTTCTGCCCAATTTAAGAACACAACAAAACAAAAACAAAAAAATGATAGCACCTGTGAACAGATAAATCATTTCTAATGAAGCTCGGAAATAACCGTTGTTGCAATACTACAAGAAAAATCGGGATTACAAAACCTAGTCCATTCTTGCATTAATTTTTTGACCTTCAAGAGAATACTTTAGAAGAAAAAGCATAAACAACTTGTTTTAAACAAAAAGGGGACTATTAAGTTTTCAGCACAGTAAATTTAAGTTTACCACTTCAAAATTAATACACAAAAGATACTTCTCCAAAGTAGATAAAGACATTTAATGGAAAACACCAGTCAAAGCATATTAAAATTCAAATCCATAAATCTTGACCTCATCAACCAGACATTTACAATTTTTTTTTTTTTTTTTCTTGTCATCTTTTATATAATTCAATAAATGGGAGATGATGATATCCATCTGTAAAGGAAGTAAAAACTGTCAAGTCAGATAAATTCAGAAAAAGAACTCTAAATCTTGTCAAAGGGAAATCGATAGCATAAAGTTACAAATTCAAGTATCTCAAAAAGAACAAACTTATAAATGGTTAGATTGATACATACCCAGCAAAAGAGTAACTTGTGTCTGGACTTATCAAAAAGAAACCAAATCACCTTGTCCATATTCCACCTGCAATAAGAATGTAAAACACTTAATATAAGAAATAGAATGACTACAAAATTGAGGACTTTAGAATACCATAAAATAAAATGAAAATTTTAACGGAAAAAAGAAGAAGACAATATAGGATAGTAAGTTGAGGATTACTTCATTCTTGATGACCATACACCAACATTGAATTTTTCAAAGCAAAATTCTATAAACTCATCGCAGTAAGGCCTCTTATAAACTAAAGGGAAAAAAAATACTGTCAAATTATTAGTTGTAAGGTTAAAAAAGCAAATAATATTAAAACAAAAGAAAATAAATAAAACCAAAGATGGCTGGAATTCAGTTTTCACCTGCTTTTTTTGATATAATTATGTCAGGTCTAAATTGCCTGTCACCACCACTAACAAAGTCAACAAGAAGACCATTTACATCAAGGATCAGTAGCTTCTTCTGAGAACGAGATACCAATGTTCTTTCTGGTAAAGATCCAGGTATCTGAAAAAGATTGCCCTCTTCAATGGTAGCATCCAAATGAACTCCATCTTTTGCTTCACCCCTTTGTGATGAAGGAGCTTCTTCCATTGTGGTTTCTATGTTGACAGTATCTAATTTCAGGAGATCGCCAGAGCCATTGTTCTTGCAGCAATTGTTTCCATCTAGCTTTAATGCATCATGTCCCCTCACAAGATTTTCGCCACTCTTCTGATCATAACTTTCCTCAGAAACATCTAACGCAGATGCATCATTCAGAGTTTTGTTTCCACAAGCACTCTCCCTTAAATCAATCATTTTTTTAACTTTCTTCCTTTTATGGGATGCAGGTTTAATATCTGAACAGTTAACAGAGTCTTTCTCACCTAAAATGTCAACAGCCTGTTCTGAGACAGCTTCTATTACTGAGGATGTAGTTTCAACGTTCTTCAGAAATCCAGATGTATTTTTTCCTACCAAACACTGAGATGAAGTGTCATCAATGTTATTGTCCACCCCCAGTTCCATTGTTCTTCCTGATTCAGATGACTTTCCTTTTTTTGGTCTCTTCCTCTTGTACGTTTCAATTACCTTATTTTCAGGAACGTGGCTAACCTCAGTGCACTCATCCTGTTTCATGATTGAAGCAGTTTTTACTCCACTTGGAAAACCACTTTGCTCGTCAGTGGTTGGAGAACTCTCCTTTGTATCTGAATGGTTAATAGAGTCTTTCTCACGTAAAATGTCGAAAGCCTGTTCTAAGACAGCCCCTACGACTGAGGAAGTAGTTTCAATATTCTCCAGGAACCCAGATGTATCTTTTCCTACCAAACACTGAGATGAAGTATCATCAACGCTATTATCCACCACCAGTTTCATAGTTCTTCCTAATTCAGATGACTTTCCTTTTCTTGGGTGATGTCTTGGCTTCTTCCTCTTGTACGTACCAATTTCCTTATTTTCAGGAACATGTCTAACCCCAGTGCAGTGATCCTGTTTCATTATTGAAGCAGTCTTTGCTCCACTTGGAAGACCATTTTCCACATCAGTGGGTGGAGAAATCTCCTTTGTATCTGAATAATTAACAGAGTCTTTCTCACATAAAATGTCAACAGCCTGTTCTGAGACAACCCCTACTACTGAGGAAGTAGTTTCAAAATTCTCCAGAAATCCAGATGTATTTTTTCCTACCAGACATTGAGATGAATTTTCATCAAGATTATTATCCTCCACCGGTTCCCTAGTATTTCCTAATTCAGATGACTTTCTTTTTTTTTGGTGACTATTTGGTTTCTTCCTATTGTTCGTTTCAATCTCCTTAATTTCAGGATTGTGGCTAACTTCAATGCAGTCAGCCTGTTTCATTACAGAAGCAGTCTTTACTCCTTTGGAAAAACCACTTTGCTCATCAATGGGTGGAGAGCTCCCCTTTGTATCACTTGAGTTTAACCCTACAACATTCTTTGTATCAATGCCATCACTACGCTCATGGTCATTTGGCTCATTTTTCTTTTTCTTTTTCCTTTTCTTTCCCTTAGAGTCACTATCGGCATTTTGTGTGGGACTTTCCAAATTTGATGTTCCCTCAACATCAGTTTGGTGTGGGCCATCCTCAAGTTGTTGTTCTCTTTCTTTGGAAGTAGATTCCAAAGTGGCACCATTCTCATGCTCGGTATTATTTGTCTCAGGGCTGATGATTTTAGTTTGTTTCCTCTTTTTACTCATTCTTGAACGTCTCAGTTCTCGGTTCTCCTCAGGCTCATTCTCTCCATTTATACCAACTACAGATTCTAAATGCAAGTCTCCTCCAGAATCACTGCTCTTCAGTGAGACACTTCCATGATCTGTGCTATCCATTTTAGTGTTGTCACCTCTCCTTAATGTTTTTTCCCTTTTCCTTTTCTTTTTTGTTGAAGTTGGCACCAACTCTGTGTTAAGATTAACCTTAGTCGTCTCCTCCATTGTATTATTAATGACTTCAGTAGCCTCCTTTGCTTTAACATTGACCTCGGTGTCTATTGGTGTAGCCTCCTCTGTAGAGCTCAATGCACTACCATTTTTCCTATTTTTTTTGTTCTTTCTAGGGCCACGACTTTTTAATCCAGCAGGTAATTCATTGTCCATATCTATCAACAACTAGAATCACCAAAAAAGACAGACAAATTAAACTTGAAACCAAAGAATCACCACTTCAGAATTGTCTCATTATCCAATAATTTCATTCATAAAAAATGGTTCTTTCATAGTTCAGGTTCTCTATTCTTCTTGAGCTTGCCCTTTCCATGACCTGTAATAGTGACAAACCCAAGTCCAAATTCAAAATCTAACCGTACAAACGTAAAATAAACAATACAATGTAAACAACTAGCGAATAAAAGATACCCAACATGCTCATTCAACGTCTACTTAAGTTCAAAACATGCAAACATGAATCCAATGACAAAAATTCTTTGATAAATCCCAACGTGAAAAATATCAATCACCCCGCATGCCTCCATATGACAAAATATTTGAAAACACACACGCAAAGCATTGAAATGGAAGTATAAAACAACTACATGATACATTGAAGATAATCCAGTGGAAACAAAAACAACAGCATGAAACCGAATTTTCTAAACTCATCTTACTCAGCAAGAACCCATCAAAGAAAAGGATCCATAAAGCAGAACAAATTCGGGAAAAACATGCGAGATTGATATACAAAAGAACAAAAAACCCTAAACAAAAGCAAAAATCTATTGAAGGTGACCATAAATTGAGTTGAAAGAGAGAACGAACCTGTGGAACTGGATGAAATAGGAGGCGCGAACATGAAGAGGGAGGAGGGAGCTGTAGGAAGAGGAAGAAGAATTGGAAAGAGAAAGAGTGGTAATATAGTGTTACAGAATTGTAATACAGAAAAGTTTCAGCCTCAGCCTCAGCCGCCACAACAACCAACGACTCAATGAAATGAAACCTCCGTTTCCATTCCCAAATTACTCGATTGTCGATTCAATTTTTCAAGAAAAAATAAGACAAATGTATCATTTTAGTCCTCATATTTTGTTTAAATACTATATTGACCTTTTAAATTTCTAAAAAACAAATTAATAAAAGTAACTCCTTATTTTTTGGAAAATTTACATCTAGCAACATATTTTGTATTTTATTTACAAAAATACCGTGGGCCATATAATTCACAACTTTACTGTTTTTGGTGTAATGATTTTTCATCTTTTTTGTTTCGTTTAGAGCTTTATTTTTTTCTCTCTTCTCCTCAACTTCAAAAATCTTTTACGGTCACACTACTGGTCGGTTGGGCTCAAGAGTGGTACCATCGTGACCTATTCTTTAAGGCGATTATTTTGATATGTGGAAGGCATATGTTTTTTCGCCATCACCGGAGAAGATGACCAGAATAAAAAGCAACATTTTAGTTTCTAGTAACTAAATTTTAAACTTAAATAAATTTTAATATACCAAAACCCCCATTTAGAAACAAAGGTTGAAGGTTTTTGGCCTGTAGCTTTCCCTGTTCCCCCTTCGTTTGGTGGTGCTTATGTGAGGTCCTCAATATGGTGGTCCCTCTCCTAGCGCTCAAGAAGTTGTTTCTTTTTTCGCTTTTTCTTTTCTTGTGCTCAACCTAAAAACCTTTTGAGGTTGGGCACGAAAACTTTCTATGCCCACGTTGAATAGTTTTAAAGGCTTGAACATAAACAGACAGATGGAATGGACTGATTTTTGATGACATTCAAGTAGCGGGGAATAGGGGCAAGCAGAGATTGACTATAACCAAACCGTAATCAAACTACTTGAGACCACCTCCACTCAAAGTTCTTTATGAAACATGTTGACGCGGTTTCTCGCCAACAGTGTATTACGTAAATTAGTTGAAATAAGCTAGTGCTTAAGGATAAACCGTAGTAAGAATAATGACTCTTAAGGGTGCTTAGAATGAAATAATAAGAACACTCGTTCCTTTTTACGTGGTTCGGAGGCTAAATCCCCCTAGTCCACGAGTCGATATTATTGATGTATATCTCTCTATATTTTGACAGAGTATTTGCATTACACAGAAAAAACCCAACCCCCTTTTCTATCCAAGGTCTTGATATTTATAGAAGAACTATCCCAGGATAGGTGTTCGGGTTATCACGTGAATATACATCCTTTTTTGTGACCTGTCTTCTATGATGAATATTACAATATATTAAGGTAAGGTCTAATCATTAGGTAAAAATGATCATGGGTCGCCTAGCATAATCGAACACGTGATGTCTGATCACGCACGTTTATATTACGTGTCTGAGAATTCAGGGATAAACGGGCATGTGATGTCTGATCACGCACGTTTATATATAACGTATCCAGCTTAATAAACTCTTGGGCATGGCAGGTGGTCAGAGCACTCCGACCTGAATATAACGCTAGCACGTGCCCAAGATGCTGTAATTTATATCCATCTCCAGCTCGTACTTTGATGCTTCGTATTCCTCAGCTCGTGTTATTACCTGGGGGGCCACACTGCCTCCACAGAGGAGATATCAACTTGTGGGTCCCTTAATATTGTTCTTAGCTAGCCAGCTGTACTCGAGCTGCATAAATGACCCCAGGCTGAATATCAGGGCGTACAAAACAGAATCTAATTCCTCGTACTAACCCAACCCACTAAGACCTAAGACCAGAGAAGCAATTGGATTTTCTATATCCTCATTCCTCATTCTTTCTGGATACTTAAGCTTCTAATGCTACAAAACCTACCCTCATCGAATTGAACGTCTAACCTTCTCGCATATGAAGACAAACTAATGTTTAACTTAAAAGATATCATATGGTATTTTAAACAACTTTAAAGTTATTTTAGAAACATTTCAAGTAACTTTTTTAAAATAGATTCTTTAAGATATTGTTTGGTAACTTTTAAATATAAACATAAGAAGACTCCCTTTGGTAACTCACTAAGTTCGTTGGTTGCTTAAAATTTGTGGCATACCCAAAAATTTAGCCATATATCAAAATGTAACCAATTGATATCTTAAATGATCTTAAAAGCAATGAAAATGTAGTTTTTAAAAGTAACTATGTAGTATACTAAATAATATCATTTTCTAATAAGTTATTCAGGGTAACTTGGAATTGTAGGAGTAATTTTTTATACTAATGACAACTAATTAGTTTCTGTTATCCAAAAAACTGGCATTGATGACGTGGCAAGTGATCCCTGGACACATGGCTGACATCTGGAGGAACTCTGCTAGTGTATCGACCAGAAGGCACATTACAGGCAGTAGGCGGTCCAGTCTTTCCTGCGACCAGTCTGGTCGATGGTTCCGCATGCAGCATGATGATCCAATACAAGATCTTTGTATATCCCGAAATTAACTCTCACAATCTCCTAGTACCCGATTATTTAGGAGAGAATATCTGTAACAAATTCATGTAATCCCCCCTTGAGCCTATAAATAGGAAAAGATAGCTCAAGGAAGGGACTTTTGGGCTTTCGAATTATTTGAGACTAGAGTAATACTACTAGAAATATTGTATTGTTCTTCAGAGGTTAGTGAAACTCATTGAACCCCTAGTTCTTTGATCACTCCTTTGATTCTCACATTAATAACAATCTAAGTGGACGTAGGTTATTACCAGATCCTGGGGCCGAACCACTATAAAATATCGTGTTCTTATCCTTTTCGCTATTACGTTCTTTTCAACGCATTCATTCACATCAAGCATATTCTGACTCCGTATCAGTTGACCAAAGTCTGGGTCAACAGTTTCTAAAATAGATTTGAAGGTAACGTAAAAGTATCTTAAATAATAATACATGTAAATTTCATTAGTGACTAAAAAAGTTTATTAAAAGTTTTTATTTTAAAGTTACCTTGTAGTATATTAAATTAATTTTTATTAATAAACTATATGTTAACTTATTATACTATATGACAACTTATTAGTTTATGAAATAAGCATGCAGGGTATCAAAATGTATCTTAAATAAATAATAAGATACCATAATATAATATAAAAATAACTAATTAGTATATTAAGATGTCTACAAATAAGTTTTGGAGGTAATCAAAATGTACTGAAATAATATGATCTAAAAATAAAAAAATTTATATAAAAAAAAGGTGATCCATCAGTATCTTATTAGTATCGTAAACAACCAAAATGTAACTTTTTACAACCCAAAAAAAACATAAAATTTTGGGAAGTGAGACTTCTCATTTTTTTTCTTCAATATGATATGCTGACATGTCACGGTATATGTGTAAATAAATTGTGTTTAAGGAATTTTTGGAATAAGTTAAAATTTTTATGGTATTTCTGTAACTTTCTCTTATTTTTTTAACAAATCACTTTGATGCCCTATGGGAGCTCAATTTTAGTCTAACAATTTTTTAATATGATTGAATTATTTTCTAACATAATTGAAATTAATTTTCAAAAGATTTTTTTTAATTATTAGCACAACTTATATCGTCTATCTTCTATATAAAAAGTGTGTATTTAATGTTTTTTTTTATTTTAACAATTATTTTGTTAACTTTATCAGAATATTACAAATATTTAATAGAATATACCCTAAAACCTAATTAAAAAATATGGTAGAATAAATATTTAGTAATTATAGTAATATACATTCAAATATTATAAAATAATTATATTAATATAAATTCAAATGTTATAAAATATCATTATCATAATAATATATAATACAACACTATATATTTAATAACTTTATTAATATAAATTCAAATGTTAGAAAATATTATTATAATAATAATATAATACATAATCCTAATTTTTATAAATATTAATTATTAGATAATAAATTTGTTATTAGAAATATTTGTGACAAAAAATTAATTTTTTAGATCTTTTAGTTTAAAGTCAGAAAGAGTAGAAGTAAATGTTTAAAGAATAAATAAATAAATATATTTTAAAACTAATTAAAAAATATGTTAGAATAAATAATTAATAATTATAGTAATATAAATTTAAATATTAAAAAATAATTATGTTAATATAAATTCAAATGTTATAAAATATCATTATTATAATAATATATAACTGAAGACTAAATATTTAATGATTATATTAAATATAAATTCAAATTTTATAAAATATCATTATTATAATAATATATTATGCATAATCCTAATTTTTATAAATATTCATTATTAGATAATAAATTTTGTTCTAAGAAATATTTGTGACAAAATTTTCTTTTATTTTAGACATTTTAGTTTAAAGTGAGAAGGAGTAGAAGTAAAGGTTTAAAGAATAAATAAATAAATTAAAGAAAATAAATATTTAAGTTAATTATAGAATATAAAAAAAAAACATTTTAATTTATAGAGTAGACGAACTTTTTTATTTCACAATCTGTCTTTGTTATCCAAAAAACTGGCATAGATGACGTGGCAAGTGATTCCTGGACACGTGGCTGACACTTGGAGGAACTCTGCTAGGATATCGACCAGAAGGCACATTATAAGCAGTAGGCGGCCTAGTCTTACCTGCGACCAGTCTGGTCGATGGTTCCGTATGCAACATGATGTTTCCATAAAGATCTTTGTAAATCCCGAAATTGACTCCCACAATCTCCTGAATATCCGATTATTTAGGAGAGAATATTTGTAACAAATTCATGTAATTCCCCTTAAGCCTATAAATAGAGAAAGATAGCTCAAGGAAGGGACTTTTTGGCTTTCGAATCATTTGAGAGTAGAGTAATCATATTTGAGATATTGTATTGTTCTTCGGAGGTTAGTGAAACTCATTGAACCCTAGTTCTTTGATCACTCCTTTGATTCTCACATCAATAACAATCTAAGTGGACGTATGTTATTACCAGATTCTGGGGCCGAACCACTATAAAATATCGTGTTCTTATTATTTTTGTCATCACATTCTTTTCAACGCATTCATTCACGTCAAGCGTATTTTGACTCCGTGTCAGTTGACCAAAATCAGGGTCAACATTCTGGTGCTTTCATTGAGAGCTTGATTTGTCACCGTTGAGAAAACCAATGGCAAAAACTGCAAGGAAAACTGGACAGGCGGCCGCCGCTGCACCATCAAACCTGCCTCCTCCTCCTCCTGCAAGTGTGGCTGAGGATGAGCCACACTTGGACTTTGAGGAAGAAGAAATGGATGACGCGACGCTAAAGAGTACTCTGGGGGCATTGCATGAAGAGCTGCCCAGTCTGAGGACCAATCAAGAAAGTACTGCCGAAATCATGGCGCGACAGCAGCAAGAGATTGAACGGCAGCGCGCAGAGTTAAGTGAGAGGCAGGCGGAGATGGACCGTCACCAAAGCGAAGCCATGGCAGCCCTCGAGGTAGCCTTGTAATTGGCTAGGAATCAGGCTGCACCTGTCTCGCAGCCTGATCAACCTGCAAATGGGCCACCGCACAGGGGTCCCAATCCTAGCCCGCCTATCCAACCCTCGATCCCGCAAAGGCCCGAGTAGCCTCAGGTGCCTCATGACGATATCCCACTAGACCCTGAGGCATAGCCTCCATCCCAGGCTGGTCGCGGCAATCCCTCGCATCAGAGGCAGAATAGGACCGAGCATCAGCCTCGTAGTCCTAGACGCCATAGGGGCGACGAGCCGAACCTTCCGAACAGAGGTCAGAATCCTCCTAGTAACAGGAGGAACTCAGAGTTAGGCGCTGCGGTCCGGGGTCCCCCACGGCATGATAATGCACGGGGACACAACGACCAGCGCAGGCGACCCTCTAATGCTCGGGATGCTTCAGCCCGGGATGGAAATCGAGGGAACAGTCGATCCCACCATAGCCAATCAAGATTCAGAGATGGCCATGGGTATAATGAAGCCGACTCAGGCAAAGGAAATGCCGGTCGGAGGAATGACGAAAGAGGTGGAGGCAGGAGCCAGATACCTCACAATGACCAACCCAATAGACGGGATGCTGGGGGGCAGCCCGGGCAAAATAATGTCTTCAACCGGCTCGGAGCTAGCGAGCAGTGGAGAAGAGATGAGGACTTGAGAGATGTACTCAACGATCGCCGCGAGCGACATGGCGAGAACATCCCCCCAGCGACAGAGGCCACGGCGATTCCTGTCGCTGTGCAGGCCCAGATAGATGCCCTCAACCAGGTGGTACAACAGCTGGTCGGGGGAAGAACATCTCATATCGACCACGACAGGAGGAAAGGCACTCCTTTCGTCCAGAGGATAGCTATGGCAGAGACTCCTAGCAAGTTTAAAATGCCTACGCTTCCGAACTTTGATGGGTACGGTGACCTAGTATCTCACGTTAATAAGTTTGAGATACAAATGGACATTTAGAAAGTGTCCGAAGATGCTCGGTGCAGGATCTTCCCTGCAAAACTTTCTGATGCCGCACAGGAGTGGTTTTTTAAATTCTCTCCTGCGAGCATAGTTTCCTGGGAGATGTTCGTAAGAGAATTCTACGGACAATTCTATGCAGGTCGTGTGCATCCGACCGAGGCGAACCAGCTGGTTGAAATTCGCCAGCAGGATGGGGAATCGCTGAAAGACTACATCCAGCGCTTTATGCGAGCAGCGGCTGGAGCGAAAACAGTGGGGGACGAAGGCAAAATGATGGCCATAACCGCAGGGGTTAGGCATCTCTCCCCCCTCTGGAAGATCCTCCGCAAAGATGGGGTTAGAACTACCCAGGAATTCTTGGACCGGGCTAATCGTTACATCAAGCTCGAAGATGCCATAGCCGACAATGGAAAGCCTTCAGGCAAGGATAAGAAGGCTGTCGAGCCCGCCAAAGCCGCCAATGGGTCTAAACCTAACGGCAACAGCAAAGGCAACAGGAACGATAATGGCAATGGAAAGAATGGTGGAAAATGGCCACACAATGAGCCTTCCACCTCCGACAATAAACGAGCCAAGGGTAACCGTTATGAACCTCGGTTCACTAACTACACTGCCCTTGTCGAGTCTCGGGGAGAGGTTTATCAGGCCACGAGTTCCAGTGTTCCTTATAAGAAGCCTGCCCCCATTCGAAAGGATATTTCGAAAAGAGACACTACCAAGTTCTGTCGGTATCATGCTATCATAGTGACTACGGGCATGATACCAACGAATGCAACCAACTGAAGGATGAAATCGAGTTCCTTATTAGACAAGGACACTTGAGAAGATACGTACGGGCCTCGGGAAATTCCCAACGAGAAGCTCCAGGTAGCAACGAGCAAGCGCCAACATGCCAACGCTCGCCACCTTTGCAGCCTGCCCCCGTGACTGGCACACTGTTAACCATTTGTGGAGGCCCGCACCTCGGGGGAAATTGCGGAAAGGCCAGGGAACGATACGCTCGGACTCTGCGCCACGACCAGGACATCGAGATGATGACTGTGGAGGACCGCGCACCAAAAAAGGCTCGGTCAGAAGAGGGCGAGATAACCTTCTCTGATAGCGATGCCCAACATGTCCGGTTCCCACATTCCGATTCGCTGGTTGTGGATATCCAAATGGCCAACATGATAGTGAAGAGAGTGCTGGTCGATATAGGAAGTTCGGTGAATATCCTGTATAAATCTTCACTAGAACGCATGAAATTGTCCGTTAAAGACCTGGAGCCCTGCAACCAGACAATATACGGCTTCTCTGGTGAGGGACTCGCCCCCGCCGGATCAATCAGACTACCAGTGACGACAGGTACAACGCCTGTTACCAGGACATTACTCACTACTTTTGTAGTAGTCGATTGTCCTTCGGCGTACAATGCCGTCATTGGGAGGCCTATACTGGTTGATCTACGGGCCGTCATCTCTATGTGGCACTTAGCCATGAAGTTCCCGACAGACGCAGGGGTAGGACGCGTGTTGGGGAACCAGAGGGAAGCTAGAGAGTTCTATAACGCCTCAGTCATGAAGGCAAAAAAGGGAACATCAAAGAGCACTACCTCAGATAGGTTGCAGATGGCAATTGATACACAAGCCCAATCCGGTGAAGAGGTCACCAAATAGGGTGTTGCCCAAAGTGAGGATAGAGATTTAGATCCTCGCTTTGGGGATTTTGAAGAGAACGTTGGACCCGTCGAGGACCTGGAAGAGGTCCAACTCGACGAAAAAGACCCGACCAGAGTCGTGAAGGTCGAGAAAAACTTAGAACCAATCACGAAGCATGCACTGGTGGAATTTTTGCGAAAGAACCAGGAGGTTTTTGTCTGGTCGCACAAAGACATGGCTGGGATAAACCCTACAGTTATCAGCCATGTCCTAAACATAGACAAGACTTTTCCACCCGTGCAACAAAAAAGAAGGCTGCTCGATAAGGATCGATCAAAAGCCTTAAAAGAAGAAGTTGAAAAGTTAAAGGAGAATGGGTTCATCAGGGTGGCATTTATCCATCGTGGGTCTCCAATCCAGTGCTGGTTCCCAAGCCTAATGGCAAATGGCGAACCTGTGTGGATTTTACAGACCTCAATAAAGCTTGCCCAAAAGACTGCTTCCCACTCCCCAGAATCGACCATTTGGTCGATGCTACTGCAAGACACGAGATCCTCTCCTTCATGGATGCATATTCGGGCTATAATCAGATTAACATGCATCCCCCTGACGAGGATCACACCAACTTTCGGACCGATACGGGCTTATACTGTTATAAAGTAATGCCATTCGGACTGAAAAACGCAGGTGCGACTTACCAGCGGCTAGTCAACCACATGTTTAAAGAGCTGATCGGAGTAAACATGGAGGTATACGTGGATGACATGCTAGTAAAGTCTAAAAAGGCAGAAGGACATGTGAAGGATTTACAAGAATGTTTTGATGTACTAAACAAGTACCAGATGAAATTAAATCCTCTCAAATGTTCCTTCGGAGTTGGATCAGGGAAGTTTTTGGGGTTCATTGTAAATTCAAGAGGAATCGAGGTCAACCCCGACAAGATAAAAGCCCTGATCGACATGAAATCGCTAGATAGAATTAAAGATGTACAAAGTCTAACTGGGAGAATCGCAGCCCTGAGTAGGTTTATTTCGAAGTCGACGGACAAATGTGTCCCTTTTTTAAATCTACTTAGGGGCAATAAGAAGTTTGAATGGACAGGAGACTGCGAATAAGCTTTTCAGGCCTTGAAGGCGCATATGACACAACCTCCCATTTTATCAAAGCCAATCGAAGGAGAAACTTTGTTCATTTACCTGGTGATCACTGAAGTTGCTGCTAGTGCGGTACTAGTACGAGAGGAAGAAGACGTACAAAAAGCGGTCTACTATGTTAGCAAGAGGCTGATTAGGGCAGAACTAAGATATCCACCCATTGAAAGGTTAGCATATTTCTTAATCCTGGCCTCAAGGAAGCTGCGTCCTTACTTCCAAGCCCATTCAATCACAGTTTTAACCGACCAGCCCCTTCGGCAAGTCCTCCAAAAACCCGAGGCGGCTGGGCGCTTATTAAAATGGGTAGTCGAACTAGGGCAATTCGATATCACATATTCACCGCGAGTAGCGGTAAAAGGACAATTCTTAGCTGATCTTATTGCAGAGTTCACAGAACTCCCATACAGCGAGCAGTGCGAACAGCCCAGTGTGCCTGAGCCTCAAGAGAAAGCTCCTTCTTGGAAGTTATTCACGGATGGGTCGTCCAATGAAACCCACGCAGGAGCGGGAGTGATATTGATAATGCCGGAAGGGCATCGATTTCACTGCGCCATTAGGTTCGACTTCATCGCGTCAAATAATGAAGCCGAATACGAAGCCCTCCTCGCTAGACTGAGAATGGCCAAGGACATGGGTATAAAGACGCTTGATATTTACAGCGATTCACAGCTGGTGGTGAATCAAGTTCTAGGGGAATATCAAGCACGGGGCTTAAAAATGGTGGCCTACTTGAATAAAACCAAAGACCTGCTAGCCCAGCTCACGAAGTATTCCCTCCAGCAAATACCGCGGGATCAAAATTCAAACGCAGACGCCTTAGCCAAACTCGCGAGCGCGAAAGATGCTGACACTTTGAACATTGTGCCAGTAGAAAGATTGAGGGAGCCAAGCATACAAGTGGTTGAAGACATTATGGAAATTCGAATGGAGGATACATGGATGGCACCTTACTTGGAGTATCTGACAAACGGTGTGCTACCAACTGACAGAAACAAAGCCAGAACTCTACAAAGGCAGGTCGCTAGGTACATACTGGTCGATGGTGTTATGTACCGGAGGGGATATTCAATGCCACTACTCAGATGCGTTACACCAGAAAAAGCTAAGGAACTAATGAAAGAGGTGCATGAAGGCTTATGTGGAGATCACGCTGGGGGGTAGAGTTTGGCAAAGAAAATTCTAAGGCAAGGTTACTTCTGGGCGACTATGAATGAAGATTCGATAGAGTTTGTACGAAGATGCGATAAATGTCAAAGGTTCTCCAAAATTCCACGAGCAGCTCCAAACGAGTTGAAACAGATGCAGAGTCCGTGGCCTTTTGCGGTATGGGGGATAGATTTGATTGGATCCCTGCCCACGGGAAAAGGTGGAGTGAAGTATGCAGTTGTGGCAGTCGACTACTTCACCAAATGGGCCGAAGCTGAACCACTCGCTACCATAACAACCAAGAAAGTTCTTGACTTTGTCATCAAGAACATCGTTTGGCGGTATGGTTTGCCCCGAAAGATCGTTTCAGACAACGGAACCCAATTTGACAGTGACTTATTCACCAACTTCTGTGAAAGGTACGGAGTTATTAAAAGCTTTTCGTCAGTTGCGCATCCCCAAGCAAACGGGCAGGTCGAGGCCGTGAATAAAACTCTTAAGGACACCTTGAAGAAGAGGCTTGAAGACGCTAAAGGAGCATGGCCAGAGCGGTTGCCTGAAGTCCTCTGGTCGTATAGAACGTCTCATCGAACAGCGACAGGTCATACCCCATTTTCCTTAGCCTACGGATATGAGGCTATGCTACCTGTCGAGTTAGATACCCCCTCACATCGACGCTTAACATATGACCAGGACCAGAACAACCAACTGATGATGGAGTCCCTAGACTCAATTGACGAGCTACGGGAAAAAGCCCAACTCCGAGTTGCTGCGTACCAGCAAAAGGTCGCCCGGTACTTTAACTCAAAAGTAAGAGAAAGAAAATTCAACGTCGGTGACTTGGTGCTACGACGAGTTTTCTTGAATACCCGCGACTCCACTGCTGGAGTTCTCGGACCTAATTGGGAAGGACCTTACTAGATTGAAGAAGTCCTTCACCCGGGCACCTACAAACTTGCACGCCTAAACGGAGATCTTGTTCCATGTTATTGGAATGGAGAACACCTACGCAAGTATTATCAGTGAACAGTCCTTTTTAAAGGACTGGCTTGTATTAAATTTTACTTTTTACAAGTTTCGCAAAAAGGGTTAGCCATGTTGTATGGCTAATCGCTTATATATGTAAGATCCTTTTTTTAGGATTACTCATAAAGACATGTTTAGTCCATTTTTAATACGAGATTATAAGGGACTGTGCGCAGCCAGTCATTCTTGCCAACCTTTGTAAATTTATTTTTACAAGTATTTGTTCATTACGTGTGTTGTTTTGCTGTATTACAAGTATTACGTTTCCAACCGAGCAGAAATGTTCGAACAGGTCGTGGTCAAGGCAAGTGACCCAGGACCTAAAGCTCCTCGATCACTTGGGGGGCATATAAGGCACATCGATAGCAAAGCGTACCATGAGGTATGTAAACACATGAACAAAATAAGTGAAAGCATACTAGGGTACTTAGAGTATTTTTCAAAATTCATATTTTGTTAAATCAAACCAAAGTACTATGCTAAGTTCGGTCATACGGACATATGTTATAGTAAATGAAAATATTATAACATTATAATGCAATCTTTTACACCGCAAGCATCACTGCTTGGATGTAACTGTTCGAATAAAAGGAAAGTTTGCTGCCCATGCAGCAAATCCAAAAAAGATAGTCTTTACATCACGACCCGTGGGTTGTGTAATTGAAGAAAAATAAAAAAAAAATAAGTTTAAGGAGCAGCAGGAGCAGGAGGGTCTTGCTCAGCAGTCTGATTGGCCTCATCCTCAACAACTCCTCCTTTCTCTGCGCCAACGGCCGGCTGGATGCTTGGGGAAGCAGGGATCCTTGCTCTTTCCTCCTCTTCCGCCAATCGAGCAGTGCAGCAGGCCAGTTCGGCATTCCTGATATCTTCTGAAAGGTAGTCAAAGTTGGCACCCTGGTTATGTTTCCAGAAGTTATAGAAACACCGAAGCGTCGCATTCTTATACCTTTCCAGATTCTTGGCGTTGTCAAGCTTCAACTGCTCTATTCGGCTCTCAAGATCAGCCACAGCCTTGTCCTTGGCAAGATTCTCCTCTTTGAGTCTCTTGCATTCGCGATATTGGACTCGGCTGGCCTCCTGGTACTCCTCCCTCTGCTTCCTCAAAGCTGCCTTTGAAGCTTCGACTTCCGCCAGCTTTTCCACCGCAGCGTCCTTCTGCTGGGTGACCGCCTCCAACTCCCCGGCATGCCTGGCTTCTGCAGCCTGAAGCTCCTCCGCAGCTTTCGCCTGGTACCTCTCGATGGCCTTTGCCCGAACCTGGTCGATGGTAGCCTGGGCACGGGTACGAGCAGCAGTTACGGTCAGCAAGGCCTGTGGACAAAGGATAAAGTCAGAGCCTGTTGCAAAGAATAAAAGACTAAGGCCAAAGATATAAGAAGCACTTACGCTGGCCATTTCGTTTAGGGCCCTGTTCAGAATTTGGTCGACCCCCATTTTCTCTGCCTCAGCCATCACATCCTTACAACGATCATACTTCACGATGTGTGCAAGGCGGTCCTTGGCTGCTCGCAGGGCGCGGTTCGAGAGTTTGGCCCCAAGAGCTTCATCCCGCTGGGTTTGTTCTTTGGCGGCTGCAGGTGGAGGGTTCGTCGTAGTAGGCGGGATTTCCTTCTCGACAGGAACCGAAGGCTGGGCAGAAGTTTTCCCAGTTGGTGCATCCTTGGGAGGATCTTCTGTTCGACTCTTCTTGGCAGGAGGTCCTTGGCTCGATTCGCCGTTATGCCTCCTGGACGTCTTTCGCCGAACTAGAAGAACTTCTACTTCCTCCTCAGTCTGATATAAATCGAAGACGTTGGGAGTGGCCATATCTGCGTACAAATGAACATATGCAAATGATAAGATAAAAGCAGATAAGAACTCTTGATAAAACAGGAAAGAGGTCACAAAGTTTAATACCTGAGCTACAACTACTGGTCGCTATACTATTGACTCTATTAGTCATACACTCACTATCTGGCACGAAGAAGTCTGGCCCTAGATTTGGAGTATACGTAAAGTTGCCCTCCCCGTCAAACAAGTGACAGGGAATTGGCAAGCTATTTAAAAGCAAAATAACTATACCATTTTCATCGGAGGATTCCCCCAAGTCCACAACGGATTCTGTTGCCTTTTGTTTCCCCTTGCCTTGGGGTGCAGAAGGCCTTTCTGCGGAAGGATTGCCAGTGGGTTCCCTGATTGTAACCCCCGTCGGCCTCCTTCACGGAGGGGACGCAGGGGGTTACTGCTCGGGAACCCCCTCAGCAGTGGCATCGGCTACCACTGGTCCTCTTGTTTCATGGTGAGGAGCCTGGAGGCCAGATAGCCTCAAATTTTCATCAGTAACCAGGGACTTTACGCTTTTTTCTGCGTCTGTCATCCTGGCCAATGCGGTGGACCTCAACACCATGTCTGGTGTTGGGGTCGGACGTAACCATGGGCCTGAAAGACAAAGTTTACTTTAAGAAAAATGAAAGGAAATTCGCTGATGAAAAGTATCGACCAGTAAAAACAACATTTACCTCCTCGGGCGAAGGCCAGGTTGTTGTTGGTCATGTCTAAAGTAAGGAAGTACTCCTTGCTGTACTGCCCCACGTTGGATATGTGCGTGGTGTCACTCAGGAACGTCCGGTTTGTCTCCTGGTGACAAAGGTGGAAGAAGCCCGTCCCATACTGTTGAGGGTTGGACTTGAGGTCGAAGAGATAATTGACCTCATGGGGGGTAGGTTCTGGCCATTTTTTAAGTTTATACAGGATATAGAGTGCGACCAGCATTCTATATCCGTTCAGAGTAATTTGGAAGGGGGCCACACCAAAATAGTTGGCCACCCCCTGATAAAAAGGATGTAGAGGGAGGGTAGCCCCCGCCTCTATATGATACCTAGACCAAGCACTGTATACACCTCCGGGAAGGTTAGCCCTTTGGTCTGCAGCAGGAATCTTGAGATTGACCCTTGTGAGAGGATACTTCCTAAGGTAGTTGGCAAGCATCCGAGGAGTGACTTGGCTGGTCGGGGATAGATACCACTCAACATCAGGCAGATTCTGATGACGAGGGCGGGCTCTAGTTTGGATATTAGGGTCAGGAGCGGGATTTTCTCGACCGCTGGTCGAAGGAACCCTAGCCTGTGAATCAGGCTGGGCAGGAGAGTTTGGGCTATCTTTGGAGTCAGGTCTTTTCTTGCCTAAGGATTTAGAACGGGCCATTTGAGGAGGAGATGGGCGAGGTCTAGGAGAAGATCGTGAAAAAGGGATCTCGTGAATTCTGCCGGTCGGTTGTTCTTCGCCTTCGAGCAGTTGGGCAAGAAGATCATCGTCGATGGGCCGTTCACCTCCCCACAAATCTAGCATTAAAGTCTGCAAACAGAAGAATGGGGAGGTGAGGATAGAGAATTTTTAAGGCTTTTTAGAATAACGCTGGTCGAGTATAAAAGTTAAGCTTTTATACAGCAGCATTCTAACAAAAAGCTAAAATTTTCCACACGAACAGTTTGAGAAACAGATCAAAGGGTGAAAGCAAAAAGTTTTTCATAAAAGCTTTTTCAACTCCCCTTAGGGCGGGAAAAACCTATTTTGTCCGGCTGGCCTAAAAATCGAATCTTTACTTCGGTTTTACGTCCTAAAAAGTATGATCTCAACTATTAAACTAACTCGTAACATTTTTTCACCCACAAGACATTCTACTGACAAGCATCTCAACCCAGAAGTAGATAAACTCAACAGTTAAACATACAGGAACATGCATTACAATAATATGAAACATAAAGATTCAAAGACTTACCAGAAAGAAGGTCGAGAAGATTGGAAAAAGTTTTCAGAGATCAGTGAACTCTCAGACTGAGTTTTGAGAACGCAAAGAGACGGTCTCCAGAAGAAAATGGAAGCTCTATTTTTAGGGTTTCTTGAAAGAGTAATGGCGTGTGTAAAAAGAAAAAGGGAACTTCGGAGATGTTATACATAAGTTTGTCTGTGGCATTAAAAGGGATTAATCATCAGTTTCCCCTTTTTTGAAGTATGGGGAAGCGGGATAGTCGTCGAATTATTACTGGGGAAGCGAAAAGTCATGATTAGACAAGAGTAGGTTGCTTTTTCCAAGAACACACGAAGGGTTCTGACACGTATGGCGGGGTCACCGAAGGGTCGTTTCCTCAAAAGTTTATTTATTGCTCGTAATAAATAAACTTGGGGGGAAAATGTTATCCAAAAAACTGGTATAGATGACGTGGCAAGTGATTCCTGGACACGTGGCTGACACTTGGAGGAACTCTGCTAGGATATCGACCAGAAGGCACATTATAAGCAGTAGGCGGCCTAGTCTTACCTGCGACCAGTCTGGTCGATGGTTCCGCATGCAACATGATGTTTCCATAAAGATCTTTGTAAATCCCGAAATTGACTCCCACAATCTCCTGAATATCCGATTATTTAGGAGAGAATATCTATAACATATTCATGTAATCCCCCTTGAGCCTATAAATAGAGAAAGATAGCCCAAGGAAGGGACTTTTTGGCTTTCGAATCATTTGAGAGTAGAGTAATCATATTTGAGATATTGTATTGTTCTTCGGAGGTTAGTGAAACTCATTGAACCCTAGTTCTTTGATCACTCCTTTGATTCTCACATCAATAACAATCTAAGTGGACGTATGTTATTACCAGATTCTGGGGCCGAACCACTATAAAATATCGTGTTCTTATTATTTTCGTCATCACATTCTTTTCAACGCATTCATTCACGTCAAGCGTATTTTGACTCCGTGTCAGTTGACCAAAATCAGGGTCAACAGTCTTTTTATTAACAACTGAGTCTGTTGACCCTCGTTTTGGTCAACGACACGAAGCCAAGAAAACAACAAAAGAATAATAAAAAGCTTGAGAAAACAATCTAATGGGAAATAAAGAACACAAAGAATTATAGTGGTTCGACCCTAGTGATTGGTAATAACCTACGTCCACTTGATACTATTATTAGTATTGAGCTCCAAATGTGTGATCAAAGAACTAGGGTTCCTGAGTTTCACAGACCTTAGAAGAAGAAAACAATACAAACGATGGATAATAGTAATATAATTCAGAAAAAGAGAAAAAGATCCCCCTCCTTGAGCTATTTCTTGTGTATTTATAGGCTCAAGAAGGGTTACATGAGTCAAGCAATATTATCTTCCCTTAATAAACAGATCTTTAGGTCATAATAAAGAGATATTCTCGGATATCATTACAACTGTACAGATCTTTACATAAATGAACGGAGTATACAACCAGTTTGGTCGTACATAAAACTTGATCTCCGCATGTAGAAATATTTCTGGTCGATAGGTGAGCAGTATCTCTGCTACTTGTCGACCACGTGCCGAAAATTCTTGCCACATCATCAACAACTATTTTTTAGATAAACATTTGCCCCCCAAGTTTATTTATTGCGACCAGCAATAAGTAAACTTAGAAAACTGACCTTTCGTATGCCCCACGAAATCTGCCAGAGCCTTTCGTTCGTTCTCGAAAACTGTGACCCAATCACGTCCAATCATGCCTTTTCGATTTCCAAGTAACCTTTCCAACGGCTATTACACTCCCCCATGCCTTGAAAAAGTTAACTCATGATTACCCCTTTTCAACACATCTCAACTTCTATAAATAATCCTCACATTTATCTTCTAACTTTTTACTCGCCATTTTCTTGCCAAGAACTCTCAAGAACTCCATCTCAGAGCTCAAAACTTCAAAGGTCTTTCGTCACTGTTCTAAGGATCCTTTGTTTGCACGCCCAAATTCGTTCCACTTCAGAACCTCCAACCTTCATTCAGGTAAATTTCTTCAACTTTTAAACCCTTTGAGATCCCATGCATACTGCTTTTGAGTTCTGAAACTTTTTGTGTTCTTGGGTAAAAATTCGTGAGGACTTTATGTATACTGTTTGATGCTTGATAGGGTAGTGTAGTTTTTCTCTGTAGGAGTCAGGAACCAGTTTGATAGTCAGGATCATAGGTTTAGGGCGTAAAATCGAAGTAAAAATTCAATTTTTAGGCTAGCTGAAAAACTGGGTTTTTCCCGCCCCTTTGGAGTTGAAAAAGTTTTTTCTAGAAAAACTTTTTACTTTCACTTTTTGATCCGTTTTTCAAACTGTTCGCATAAAACTTAGTGTTTCGGTTAGAATGTTGCTGGTCGTAGACGCGAGCAACGTTATTCCAACTTTCAACATAAGCTCCCAGGTTGTGCGTCTTATCTCCTCCTTTCTCTGTTTGCAGTTTACATGCAAGACCCATGGGGAGGAGAAAGACCTATCGACGATGGCCTGCTAGCTCAACTACTTGAGGACGATGAACAACCTTAGTCATTGATACCCAAAATCCCATTTTCTTGTGCCAATCAAAACACTTCCCCTGACTCAAAATATGGCTCGCACCAAAACCAAAGCCCAGAAAAGGAGAACCTCCGATCCTTCTCATCAGCCTACTCATTTGGCTGATGCTCCCTCGAGCAGCGATCGAGATGAAAATGCTCCTGACTTTAACATCCAAAGACGCGCTGGACCCCGACATGCCATTCAGCCAAGTGTTGAGTGACACTTAGTTCCTGAGAGTAGAGTGACGATCAGAATGATCGCCAATTATATAAGGAAGCACGGTCTCACAGGGGTGATCCTAGTCAGACCCAACCAAGACCAAAGGGCGAATCTGCCTGGAGGCACCTTCAGCGCCTGGTCGAGGTTTCATATCGAGGCAGGGGCTACCTTGCCTCTTCACTCATTTTTTTAGGGGGTGGCCAACTATTTTGGAGTTTCCCCCTTTCAAATAACCCCAAACAGATATAGGATGCTCGCTACACTCTATATCCTGTACAGCCACAAGAAATGGCCCGTGCCAACGCCTCATGAGGTCAACTACCTGTTCGACCTCAAATCCAACCCTAACTAAGAAGGCACGGGGTTTTTTCACTTCTGTCATCAGGAAACTGGGCGCACCTTCCTGACTAACACCACCCACATCTTAAATGTGGGGAGGTACTATCAGGAGTACTTCCTCACAACTGACATGATCGCAGACAACCTGGCCTTCGCACAAGGAGGTAAAACTTCCATATCACGGGCTGTTACTTCTTCACTTAGTGTTCCCCTCCACATTTTCTTAAACTGTTAATGTCTTTCAGGCCCATGGCTGCGACCAGACCCAACTCCGGACATGGAGTTGAGATCGGTGCTCCTAGCCAGCATGACTGATGCAGAAAAGAGAGTCAAGCATCTGGTTATGGAGGCTAACCTTAGGTTGGTTGGCCTCTTGGCCCCTCAACTAAACATGAGGGCGCCTTCCGCAGGGAGTGCCTTTGCCGAGGAGGAACCCGAGCAGCAACCTCCAGCGTCACCTCCACGAGGGAGATTGACTGGGGTCACGATCAGGGAACCTACTGGCACTCCCACAGCAGAGAGGCCCTCGGCCCCCTTGGGGAAAGGAAAAAATAAGGCCACTGAGCCTGTCGAACTCTCTGACGATTCGTCGGATGATAATGGTACAATTATTTCACTTTTAGACAATTTGCCAATTCCCTGTCATCTATTCGACGGGGACGACAATTTTAAATATGCTCCACATTTAGGTCCAGACTTCTTCATGTCAAAGAGTGAGTATAAGACTAGTAGAGTCTATAGGATAGCGACCAGTAATAATAGCTCGAGTATTTGACTTTGCAATCCTTTTTTGCTTCTTTTTCTGATGTAATGTACTTGGTCATTCATGCTATCTCACTCTTCAACTTTGTTCTTCTTTTTCAGACATGGAATCCGTCAATGTGTTCGACATCTACATCACTCCTAAGGCTGCCGCGGCTCCCTCGAGCAAGAAGAAAACCAGTAAGTGACACCACGGGGAGAGTAGCAAAGCGCCTCAGGCGAAGAAGGCTCAAAATACAGGCCCTTCGGAGGATAGGCCCTCCACCACCACAAATCCATCTTCTCCTCGAGAGCAGCAGACTCCTTCTACTCCGGCCGGATCAACTCCTCCTCCTGCGGCCCCGACCGACCAAACTCAGCAGGCTGATCCTGTTTCAACCAGGGGTGAGATGGTTGGTCACGCCTTCAACCTGGTCAAGGAGAGGATTGCCAAGATTGCAAAGCACGACCGTTGCCGAGAGGCAATGGCTGCTACAGAGACGATGGGAGTTGACCCGATCCTGAACCGTGCCCTGAACGAGTTCACCAGTGTAAGTCATCTCTTTCTGCGGAAACATGTCTTCTTTAGTTTATTGTTTGTCTAACTTCTATTCTGACTATAGGCCATGCTGACCCTCACTGCCGGCCGAATCCGCTTGGGTGCCATCACCGAGCAGGCCAGAACTTCGGAGCAACAGCACGAGGATGAACTTAAAGCTGCTGAGGCCAAACATGCTGAATAGTTGGTAGTGGTGGTTGAGGAAAAGGCCCAACTAGCTAAGGAGTTGGAGGAGAAGCAGAGGTCTCTGAAGAAAGTTGGCGAGCAGAGGGACAAATTTAAGGAGTCCAACCGCTTTAACTTCCGGACGGCCCAACAGCTTGAGGTGGACTTGGTCGCGAGCAGGCATGAGACCACTACTCTGGAGGGTCGGATTGAGGAGTTGGAGAAGGCTAATGCCGACAACTTGGAAAGGTACAAGAATGCCACTCTTCGATGCTTCTATGATTTCTGGAAGCACAATCAGGGTGTCAGCTTTGACTACCTTCCCGAGAATGTGAGAGATGCCGAGCTTGCTCGCTACGTTGCACAGCTGGCTGAGGAAGAAAGATCAAGGGTTCCTGCTTCCCCTGAAATCTCGCTGGTCGCTGGGATGGACGGGGCAGACAACGAGGCTGCGGGCGTTGTCGACCAGAACCTTCCCCATGATCCTCCGGCTCCTCAAAATCCTTGAGCTCCTTAGTCTTTTCTGTTTATATTTCTTCTTTTTAACTACACGACCTATGGGTCGTGATGTAAAAACAATATAATTTTTGTTTGCTGCATGGGCAGCTTTTACTTTTACTTGAACAGTTACTTCCAAGCAGTTACTGCTCATGGTGTAAAAGGATTCATTTTGATATTATAATATATTTGCATATTATTATAACATCTGTTCACATGACCGAACTTAGCATAGCATTTTGGTTTGATTTAACAAAATAACAAAATTTTGAAAAATACTCTAAGTGCCCTAGCATGCTTTCATTTATTTTGCTCATGTGTTTACATACCTTTTATCGATATGCTTTGCTTACTTGTACCTTGTATGCCCCCCAAGTGATTGGGGAGCTTTAGGTCCGTGGTCACTTTCCTTGACTAGAACCTGCTCGAACATTACTGCTCGTAGCAATATGATTAGCATTATAATACAGCAAAACAACACACATAATGAGCAAATACTTGTAATAAATACAATAGTTGGCAAGAAATGACTAGCTGAGCACAATCCATTTTATTTCTCATAATAAATGGACTAAACATGTCTTTACGAGTGATCAATAAGATCTTACACTTTTCCGAAACTTGTAAAAAGTAAAAATTTATACAAGCCAATTCTTTAAGAAGAATTGTTCATTGGTAATACTTGCACAGGTGTTCTCCATTCCAATAGTGGGGAACGAGATCTCCGTTTAAGCGGGCAAGTTTATAAGTGCCTGGGTGAAGGACTTCATCACTCTGGTAAGGCCCTTCCCAATTTGGCCTGAGTACTCCAGCAGCTTGGTCGCAGGTATTAAGGAAAACTCTTCAGAGCACAAGGTCTCCAACATTGAATTTTCTTTCTCACACTTTAGAGTTGAAATACCGGGCGACCTTCTGCTGGTATGCAGCTACTCGGACCTGGGCTTGTTGACGCCTTTCATCAATCGAGTCCAAGGATTCCATCAGTAGCTAGCTGTTAGAATCTTGGTTGTATGTTAATCTGCGGTGCGAGGGTGGATCTAACTCGATAGGCAACATAGCTTCATACTCGTATGCCAAGGAAAACAGGGTATGACCTGTTGCTGTTCGATGGGAAGTTCTGTACGACCAAAGGACTTCAGGCAACTGTTCTGGCCATGCTCCCTTAGCTTCTTCAAGTCTTTTCTTTAGGGTATCCTTCAGCATTTTGTTAACTGCTTTGACTTGCCCATTCTTCTGGGGATGAGCGACTGAAGAAAATCTTTTGATAATATCATGACTTTTGTAGAAGTCCGTGAATAGATCACTGTCAATCTGGGTGCCATTATCCGAGACTATCTTCTTTGGTAATCCATAACAACAGATGATGTTTTTGACTACGAAGTCAAGCACTTTCTTGGTCGTTATGGTCGCGAGTGGCTCAGCTTCGACCCATTTGGTGAAGTAGTCGACGGCAACCACTGCATACTTTACACCACCTTTTCCAGTAGGCAAAGATCCGATTAGAACTATTCCCCAAACTGCGAAGGGCCATGGACTCTGCATCTGCTTTAACTCGTTGGGAGCTGCTCGTGGGATTTTAGAAAATCTCTGACACTTGTCACATCTTCGCACGAACTCTATTGAGTCTTCATTCATGGTTGGCCAGAAATATCCCTGCCTTAGGATCTTTTTTGATAGGCTTTGCCCCTCAGCGTGGTCCGCGCAAAAACCTTCGTGCACCTCTTTCATTAACTCTTTGGCTTTCTCCTTTGTAACACACCTGAGAAGTGGCAGTGAGTATCCCCTTTGGTACAGGATTCCATCGACCAGGATATACCTAGTGTTAACCCAAGATATGTTTCCAAGAGGGAGGGTGAATTGGAAATTTAAACTAATTTCAGAAATTTAAAACTTAATATGCCAAATTATGCAATAAATCAAATTTATCAAGTAAAAGCAAATAATATGGCAATTAAATAGATATAGCAAATAATCAAACTTGTAATGTAAAGATTTTAAGGTTAAGAAATTGCAAACTCTCGAATTTTACAAGGTTCGGTAGAACTAAGCCACCTACGTCCTTGGTCTTCAAAGCTATGGACCTAGCTTTGAGTTCCACTATCGAGCCAAGTTAACGGGCTTGACTAACCCTTACAACCGGGAATTTTTCACCAAGGTATTTCCAAACCTCTTACAATAGTTTTCCACCACCAAGGTATTATCAACCTCTTTTTCGGATTGTTGAAGTGCCAATCTCACTCTAACCGGGTTGTTTACAAAACCGGTTCCAACCCCACCTTAATCACAATATGGGAATGTGTTTGATATTACAAGCAAAAATCACTCTAGAAGTATGATGATACAATGAGAAACCTAGAGTGATTAGCAAGCACACTTAGAAGAAATAAATACAAATTTTGGCTCAAGTGTGTGAATATGTGTTTGGATGATTTAAACTTTGGGAGCTCTTTGAAATCAATGGATTAGGTTTGATATATGTAATAAATGCTCAGCCAACCCCTAATTTTGAGTGAAAAACGAGTTTATATAGAGTTTGGGAAAACACTAGCCGTTTATAGCCGTTGGGGGTTACTTTTTGAAGCTGCCTGTCGCAAACCGGAAGTCCGGATGGGGAACCGGAATTCCGGTCTGGGAGCAACCGGAATTCCGGATGGCAGGCAGTGAGCAAAAGTTCAAAATATGTCTATTTTCCCGTTTTTCAATTCTTTATAACTTTTAGCTCGTTTATCCGATTTCAAAAATTCCAATTGCGTTACGACCGTATCGGGATGTATTTTCTTAAAAGTGAATTTAGGATGTCTAGTTCTCATTTTGAAAAATCACCATTTTTAGCACGTGAATGAGCCAAATTTTATACTTATGACTTAAAGTAAACTTGCAATCACTTTACAAGACTAAGAAATGAAATTAAACCTTTATCTTGAGTTTCTTGAGTCTTGAAATCCATTTCGGGTCATTTCCGGAAAATTTGGTAGAATGACCATTTTGCCCTTGGTCATAAGTTTGACTTTGAATTTGCTAATTCACTTTGGTTTTTGCTACAAAATTAACAAATCATTAGTAACAAATAATAATCAAATATTTGTTAATCATCAAAACAAGGAGACTTAAGAGTTTGGGTCAACAATCTCCCCCTTTTTGATGATATCAAATATTTGATTATTTTAAAAGGGAAAGGAAATATTTTTAAATATTAATATTAGATTAGCTCCCCCTTAATGTGTGCAAGGGTTTAAAAATTTGAAACTTTACCTTTGATTTTTACCTTACATGATTTTGTAAACTCCCCCTCAATTTATTACTCATAGTGAAATAAAAAGTTAGTCCAAAAATTGAGGTTTTTGCCAAAGTTAAAATAATCTCAATTAATTTCTCCCCCTTTTGATTCATCAAAAAGGGTGGCAAAGGAATTCACAAAATAAAACATAAGCAAACAGAGATAAAACTTTTTAAACATTCATACATAAGAAAGATAAGTGAATCCAAAATAACATCCAAGCAACAAGGTTTAAACTAGGTTTATCAACCAAACACAAGAAAGATAAACACACAAGGAGATAATGTAATGCCCCAAATTTCCTAATAAGGTCTAGGACCTTGATTAGGAGGCCGGGAGGGCCATAATTGCTTTATTATGCTATTTAATGATAATATGCATGTTTAGGTGTATTAAATATGCATGTGAACCCATTTGTGATTAATTGGGTGATTTTTATATTTTGGCCATTTCGGGCATTTTTGGCATATATGTGAAATGGGCGTGGTGCTTTGTTATTATCTGGTTATGCCAGGGTTACCCAGCACAAGACGATCCTAGGAGGTAAGCTAGTGGGAAAGTCACAACGGGATTTAAGCTTGACTTGGAGTAAGTCAAGGGGTATTTAGAGCATTACCGGGTTATTGGGTAATGGGAATTAACATTTGGTGATAAATTGAGAGTTAGTAAGACCAGGGGGAAATTCTGGAAGTTTTGACTATAATGTCCCCGGGGGTGTTTTCGGGACCCCGAGCATTAGGTTTTATTGGAAGCTACTTAAGCTTGAAGTAACCTTTTAAGAAAGAAAAGAAACGTTCTGTACGTTCTCTCTCCCTAAAGTACCCTTTTCGTTCCCGATCGCATTTTCGAAGATAACTTGAGTTCTAGGACTCGGAAGCAAGCGAGGATAGAGGCATAGCAATCCTAAGGAAGATTAGAAGCTTATTAGCCGGAGGATTTAGTTGGAAAAAACTCAATCGGAGGTAATTCAAGTTTAAGTTTTAAGTTTTTAAAAGTTTTTAAGCTTGAATTGGACTTTGTGAATCGTTGAGTTTTTAGTTTGTTTGAACCTTGGGTTTTGGTGGTTTTGGACCATTGGGGAGTTTGGGAACTTTGATTTAATGATTTGGGAATGTTTAGACATGTTTTTGGGAGGTTTTAAAAGGTTAAAACGAAGGAAAAATGGCTGCCCCGAAGTTGGGCCGCGGCCCTATTCTTGGGCGCCGCGGCCCTTGCTCGATGAAGCAGGTGTCTTTTCTGTCTTGCTGGGCGCCGCGACCCTTGGGTTGGGCGCCGCGGCGCTTGCTTCTGGTGGTGCTGGGGGCCGCGGCTCAGGGTGCCAGGGCCGCGGCTCAGGCAGGCTTTTGAGCCCGTTTGGGTGTTTTGACCCCGGAAACATGGTTTTGGGCCTCGGGATCATTCCTACTACCCGGATTAGTGAGGATTGATGTCTTGGAGGCTAAGTTTTAGTTCAAGGGTTGGTTTTAGAACATGAACTCATTGGATCACCATTTGTGATTGTGACTAGGTTTACACTAGAGGCTTGGATCAGGATCGTGCTTGTGGCTCATTTGTTGGTAACCTGTGCTTGGACCAAAGGTAAGAAAACTGCACCCCATATGTGACATGCATGGTTATGATTGATGCATGTTGAATGTTTAAATGTAAACATTGATAGCATAATGAATGCTTGGCAATCTTGCCCATTTGCATATGATTATTGTTGAGGCATGCTGGATGATTAAATGTGATGCATGTGATGCACGAGAAACATGTGATTAGGGTATGCCATGAATGATGAGTACGAGGTTGGTCAGAGCTTGAGTCTCTGAGTTTGTGCATGATCATAATTATGCTAGCAACTGTTTAGTAAGCATGCTGAATGCCCTATTCTTGGATAATTGGCATATGATACACATTGAT
The DNA here is from genome assembly GCF_963169125.1 of Humulus lupulus. Classification (NCBI taxonomy): domain Eukaryota; kingdom Viridiplantae; phylum Streptophyta; class Magnoliopsida; order Rosales; family Cannabaceae; genus Humulus; species Humulus lupulus. The sequence continues at coordinate 109,012,363 of NC_084796.1, forward strand.
AGCATTGCTTACCTGTGCATGGTACTGACTAATTAGTCAGAATGGTCTTAGCGTGTATCACGCAAGCCATCAAAGATGAGGTCTATTTGACTATCAGCATTGAATGACTCAAAGAGCATTAATGCCAGATCGACCCCGAGGGTCGATGAATGAAATAAGCGCTTGGAGGCTAGTGGCTTACTCAGCAGGCACTCTCCCATTTGAAACAGTGACATGCTTGTCAGTCACTCAGTATGGTTTACCAGAACCTATTGAAGGCTAGTGGCTTACCTAGCAGCCACTCTTCCATTTGAAACAGTGACATGCTTGTCAGTCACTCAGTATGGTTTACCAGAACCTATTGAAGGCTAGTGGCTTACCTAGCAGCCACTCTTCCACTCGAATTAGTGACTTGCTTGTCAGTCACTCAGTGTGGTTTACCAGAACCTATCGAAGGTTAGAGGCTTACCCAACAGCCACCCTTCCACTTGAGTTAGTGACTCGCTTGTCGGTCACTCAGCATGGTTTATCAGAACCTCAAGTGTTGCGACACTCACTTGATGAATATTATAAGCGCTTGAAGGCTAGTGGCTTACCTAGCAGCCACTCTTTCATTTGGTTAGTGACTTGTTTGGCAGTCACTCGTCTGATTAGGATCGACTTGATAGTCCTCTAATCGGAAGGCCAGGATTTCTTATCCTGGATACCCCAGCATCTGTTTGAATTCAATTGCATGCTGAATAGAGCTATGAATGCTAGGCATGCCAGATATGATTTGATATCATGATATGACTGTTTATGAGCATATGAGTTTTCTTGCTGGGCTTCGGCTCACGGGTACTTTGTGGTGCAGGTAAAGGCAAAAGGAAGCTGGACCATCCTTGAGTTGGAGAGCTTAGGTGATGACGTGTACATATGCAGCTGCTCGACCAATACTTGGCGAGGTTTGAAAGTGGAACTAGGGCTGAACCCTGTTTTTGCCGCCTAGATCGGCTTGATGTAAATAGTCTTTTGTAATAAACTCTGAAATTATATTTTTGGGATCCCAATGTATACAGTAAACGTTCTAGTGAGACGTTTTATCTTAACCAAAGTTTTTAACCCCTAAACCGTTAATCATACTTAGTTACACGTTTATGGCCAAATGACTCGATTAGCGAGTTTAGCACTGTTTGCAATGTGCACTGTAGCGGTCCCTGGAGTTGGGGCGTTACAGATATGGCATAAAGCCATGCAAACAAACAAGTACACAAGATAAAATAAGACATGAAAGGGTGCAAAAAGAGAAACATGCAAATGCTTAAGATGATGGAGCCCCAAAACGCCTCATGTAGGCCTTCATCTCCTCCATCTCGTCATGAACATTCCGGAAGCCTTGTTCCATGTCACTCCGCAAGTTTGTAAATTGAGTTGTCATGTCGGTGTTAAGACGAGCAAAAGCCTCCTCGATGTTGAATGGAGAAGCTTGAGGCATTGGAAGTCTTGGAGGTTGAGCTTCTTCTTCTTCATTTTCTTGCTCCTCTTCTTCACTTTCACTTGCGAGTAACCCAAAGCTCTCCTCTTCCTCTTCTTCTTCTCCTTCTTCAAGGTCCTCTTTCGTCCTTTGGCCTCTTTTGGGAGTGAAAACCCACTTATGGTTGATAAGAGTATACCCCAAGCTTGTGAAAGTTTTGGTACCTAGCTTATCTCCTTTGGTAGGTTCAACCTTCTTTTCATCCGAGGTGGGAATTCCTAAGCGAGGTAGGATGTAGCTAAGGAGAAAGCCATATGGGAGTGACTTGACCATGGTTGGTTTATACACATCAATGATAAAGTGAAGAATGAGATGGCCTAGGTTGATGCGTGCCTTTTTGGTTAGGATAAGGTATAAACGGAGTATATCTATGTTGTTTACCTCATCTTTATGGCCACTTCTAGGAGCAAGGTTCTTTATGATAAAGAGTTGGAGAATTTTAGTTTCCAAAGTGAGATTGTGAAACTTTGGTTTTATGATAATAGGGCCTTCTCCACAAAGAACTCCAGAACACTCATTCATGTCAAAAATTTCATCATTCTTAAGAGTTGGTTTTGGCTCTAGCAAAAGTCCTTCATTTGGTGCTCCTAGCAAGTTGTTTAGAGTTTCAACATCAAGTTCAAAAGAGACATCTCTAAGGGTGCCTTTAACTCCTAGTGGTGCATAGCTAGGTTTGGTAGAATGACCATTTTGCCCTTGGTCATAAGTTTGACTTTGAATTTGCTAATTCACTTTGGTTTTTGCTACAAAATCAACAAATCATTAGTAACAAATAATAATCAAATATTTGTTAATCATCAAAACAAGGAGACTTAAGAGTTTGGGTCAACACCTAGTAGCTTGCCGCTTAAGGGTCCTAGCTTTGTTTCTGTCCGCTGGTAGCGCGCCACTTGACAGATATTCTACGTTTGGTGCCATCCATGTATCCGCCATCTGGATGACCAGAGTGGTTTTTGCTACTTGGTACTTGGTACTGATAGTCGCTCGACTGGCACTATGTTCAGAGTATCAGCATCTTTTGCACTTGCCAACTTCGCCAAAGCGTCTGCGTTGGAATTCTGATCGCGAGGTACTTGCTGGAGACTGTATCTGTCAAACTAGGCTAACAGATCCTTTGCTTTGTTCAGATAGGCGACCATCTTCAAACCTCGCGCCTGATACTCTCCCAAGACTTGGTTCACCACCAGCTGAGAATTGCTATAGATGTCAAGCGCTTTTATGTTCATATCCTTGGCTAATCGCAGTCCACCGAGTAATGCTTCATATTCAGCCTCATTGTTAGAAGCGGTGAAGTCAAATCTAATTGCATAGTGAAATCGATGCCCTTCCAGCGTTATCAATATTACTCATGCTCCTGCGTGGGATTCGTTAGATGAACCGTCTGTGAATAATTTCCATGAGGGTGCTTGGATTTGACATTCAGGCTCGCTGGGCTCCTTAATCTGCTCGCCACCTGCGGGCTCTGTGAAATCGACGATGAAGTCAGCTAAGGCTTGTCCTTTTATCGTTGCTCGCGGTAGGTAAGATATGTCGAACTGCTCGAGTTCGACTGCCCACTTTAGTAATCTTCCAGCAGCCTCTGGCTTTTGCAGGACTTGCCGAAGAGGCTGGTCGGTCAATACCGTAATCGGATGAGCTTGGAAGTAAGGCCGCAGCTTCCTAGAGGCCAAAACTAAGTAATAGGCTAACCTTTCGATGGGGGGATACCTCAATTCTGCTCCGATCAACCTTTTGCTTATGTAATAGACAACCTTCTGCACACCTTCTTCTTCTCTTACAAGAACATCACTAGCAGCATAATCCGTGATTGCCAGGTAGATGAACAAAGTCTCTTTATCGACCGGATTTGATAGGATGGGTGGTTGCGCCATATGCAGTTTTAGTGCTTGAAAGGCCTGTTCACACTCATCTGTCCACTCAAATTTCTTATTGCCTCTGAGTAGATTGAAAAATGGGACGCACTTGTCTGTTGATTTTGAAATAAATCTACTTAGAGCAACAATCCTCCCGATCAGGATTTGGACATCCTTAATCTTCACTGGCGACTTCATCTCGATCAGGGCTTTTATTTTCTCGGGATTAGCTTCAATTCCTCTTGAGTTAACTATAAATCCCAAGAACTTCCCTGATCCTACTCCGAAGTAGCATTTAAGGGGATTTAGCTTCATCCTATATTTATTCAGGATGTTGAAGCATTATTGCAAATCCCTTACATGCCCTTATGCTTTCTTTGACTTAACCAGCATGTCGTCGACGTAAACCTCCATGTTTGTACCGATCAGCTCCTTAAACATGTGGTTGACGAGTCTCTGGTAAGTCGCACCAGCGTTTTTCAAACCAAAGGGCATCACCTTGTAACGGTAGAGCCCTGTATCAGTTCGAAAGCTAGTGTGATCCTCATCAGGGGGATGCATACTGATTTGATTATACCCAGAGTATGCATCCATGAATGAGAGGATCTTGTGTCCTGCAGTGGCATCGACCAGCTGGTCGATCCTCGGGAGTGGGAAACAGTCTTTGGGGTAGGCTTTATTTAGGTCTATAAAAGCCATGCACGTATGCCACTTGCCATTCAGCTTGGGCACGAGTACGGGATTAGAGACCCACGATGGATAAAACGCCACCCTGATGAACCTATTCTCCTTCAGCTTTTCGACTTCCTCTTTCAAGGCCTTTGATCTGTCTTTGTCGAGCAGCCTTCTTTTTTGTTGCACTGGTGGAAAGCTTTTGTCAATGTTCAGGACATGGCTAATGACTACAGGATCTATCCCGACCATGTCTTTATGCGACCAGGCAAAGACATCCTGGTTCCTCCTTAAGAACTCCACCAGTGCTTGTTTTGTTGTTGTCTCTAAGTTTTTACCGACTTTCACAACTCTGGCCGGATTTTCCTCATCGAGTTGGACCTCTTCAAGGTCCTCGATGGGTCCCACTTCTTCTTCAAAATCCCCAAAGCGAGGATCTAAGTCTCTATCCTCACTTTGGGCAATGCCCTATTTGGTGAGATTATCACTTGAGCGGGCTTGAACATCAGTTACCATTTGCAACTCCTTCCCAGTGGAATCTCTCGATACACCCTTCTTTGCCTTGGTGATCGAGGCATTGTAGCACTCCCTTGCTTCCCTTTGGTTTCCCAACACGCATCCTACCTGTAACACCCTACGTAGCTAATAAGGTTTAGGACCTTGATTAGCGTGCTTGGAGGGCAATAAGTGAATTAATATGCTAATATGTGAATTTAAATGAATATGTGATTAGAATGCATGTTTAGGTGGTATAAATATGCATGTGGGCCCCGTTTGCATGATAGGGGTAAATTGGTAATTTTAGCCCATTGAGGGCATAAATGTGATAATTGTATTATGTGGTTTGTACCACATGGGTGTGGTGATATTAATGTGATGCACGTGCCGAGACGGTCCTAGAGAGCCAGATAACTCAAAAGTCACAACGGGATTCTATACCCGGCTCGGGAGGGGCCTAGGGGTACTTTGGGGAAATTTCATGAGTTGGGTTGTGAGTTTGTGGTTAATGGTTATTGGTGATTAGGTAACCTGAGTAACCATTAGTAACTGCTGAGAGTAACAAGTTTGGATGGAAAATGGTAGAATTGTAATATAAGTGAAAGGACAAGAGTGCCCTTGAGGCTTAGTTAGAGGAGGAATTAGATGGAAGGGTAAGATGGTATTTTGGCAAGGATTTAGATAACTTCAGCTGGGAAGAGAAGTCATTCACGTTTTAACACTTAGGTACATTTTGTTTTGGCTGAAAGTTTGAGGAGAAAACTAGAAAGAAAGGAAAGGAAGAAGGGAGCTGAAACTTGAGGGATCTAGGAGGAGAATCAAGTGGTTGGAGGAAATTAAACTTGATCATAAACCAAGACTTTTCTGAGGTAAGGATTTATCTCTGTTTTTTTAAGTTTCTAAGCTTGATTTTCTTAGAGTGTTAGTATGAAAATTGAAAGTTGATGTGTGGCTGTTTGGTGGATTCTTGGGGATGAAGCTTGCTTAGATTCAGTTTGGGAATAAGGGGGATTTGCTTGGAGCTGGACTTGGAGAAGACTCAGGGGCGAATTTCTACTTGAGGTAAGGGTTTTATGCATCTGTGTTATGTATTAGCTGCCGTGAATCAAGTTGTTGGTTTGTTAGTTTAAGTTTCATTAAGTTTCAAGCCAATTGGTGAATTGGGGATTTGATTGTGTGTTTGGGTTTATTGTTGATGTTTCTGAGTTGTTAGATGGTCTATGTGGGGTTTTGAATTGATTTTTGGGCTTAGGTACTTGCTTGGGATGATTTGGAGTGGTTTTAGCTCGGGGAAAACGCAGGGAAAAACCCAGAAATCTGGGTTCGCGAAGGAGCGCCGCGGCGCGAGGTTGTTTTTGGGCAGGGGAAAGTTCTCTGACTTGCTGGGCACCGCGGCTCTCTAGGGCAGTGCCGCGATGCTAGGCCAGTTTCAGGGCATAGAAATTTTGCAATTTTGAGCTTTTGCTCTGGGGGTTCGGGGGATGTTTCCGATGAATCGTTTTAGGAATTTGAGGATTTCGAGAGTGTGGGATTGGTCCCGGGAAGTGGTTTTGGATTGATTAGTAATAAAGGATGTTTTATATGTGTTGTGACTAGGTCTTTGGAGAGACTCGGGTTAGAGGACCGTGCTCGCGGCTTTGGGGCATCGGAAGCTCGGGATACAGGTAAGAAAACCACTGTTCCCATAGAGCTTGTATGCAGGGCTGAGCCCAATATGTTTGAATTGCAGGGTGTAGCCCTTTGGTTGAATTTGTTAGTACTTAGTATGTGTTTTTTATGCTATGATTACGATTATGTGAATGTTCGGTGAGAGCTGGGAACGGCGCAGGCCGAGGTCGGCATGGGCCAGGAACGGCAAAGGGCCGGGAATGGCGTTGGGCACATTGAGTGCTAGGCCGAGTACGGCAAGGGGCCGGGAGCAGCGTTGAGCACGTGGGGTGCAAGTTGCCAGGGTGAGGCCCTAAAGGATACCTGGGATATCCTCACGGTGTGAACCGCGAACCCAGGGCCTGGTAAAGCGCCTGGGACGGCATGGCCGTATGTGTTTAGCCCATTGGTGGCCTGAATATATGCTAAGTGTTTGTTGTGCATGTGTTATCTGCTTGTGAGGGTTTTCTTGCTGGGCTTCGGCTCACGGGTGCTCTGCGGTGCAGGTAAGGGCAAGGGAAAAGTCAACCAACCATGAGTATGGAGAGCATGAAGCGGCGTGTACATGTTTGGTCTGCGTGGCTGCCACGGCCAGTGGTTTTGGGAGATGGTTGTATCAAAACTTAGATTTTGTCGTATAGTCGACTCAAACTTTTAAATTATATGCTGTAAATATTTCCAAACAGTATCTTGGGATCCCAAGTGTCAAACACTCAACGTTTTGTAGTAAATGGAATTGTTTTCAGAGTTTATTTCACTGTTTATGATTTAATTACACTTTTGACCTAAAAACCTCGATTAGCGAGTTAACTACGCGTTTAAAACTCACTTAGTAACGACTCTAAGGAAGTAGGGCGTTACACTACCCCTGCGTCCATTGGGAATTTCATGGCGAGGTGCCATATAGAAGTGACGGCTCGCAGGTCGACCAGAATTGGTCTCCCTATCACAACGTTGTACGCCGAAGGACACTCAACTACTATAAAAGTAGTGAGTAATGTCCTGTTAGCAGGTGTAGTGCCTGCTGTGACTGGGAGTCTAATTGACCCTACTGGGGTGAGCCCTTCTCCAGAAAAACCATAAATTGTTTGGTTGCACGGATCCAGGTCCTTTACGGACAACTTCATCCTTTCCAGCGAGGACTTATATAGGATGTTGACTGAACTTCCTGTATCGACCAACACCCTTTTCACCATCATATTTGCGATCTGTACATCCATGACCAGCGGATCGGAGTGTGAGAATCGCACATGTTGGGAGTCGTCATCAGAGAAGGTGATTAGTTCCTCCTCTATTCGAGCCTTTTTTGGTGCACGATCCTCTACACTCATCATCTCGATGTCCTGGTCGTGGCGTAGGGTTCGAGTGTATCGTTCCCTCGCTTTTCCACTATCTCCTACAAGATGTGGGCCTCCGCAGATGGTGAGTAGGGTACCTGCCACGGGAGCTGGCTGTAAAGGTGACGAGCGTTGGCGTGCAAGCGCCGACTCGTTGCCACCTTGAGCCTCTCACTGAGAACCTCCCGTGGCTCGTACATATATTCTTAAATGTCCCTGTCTTATCAGGAACTCAATTTCATCCTTCAGTTGGTTACACTCATTGGTGTCGTGCCCATAGTCGTTATGAAAATGATAGAACTTTGTTGAATCTCTCTTGGAGATATCTTTCCTTATTGGTGCGGGTCGTTTGTAGGGTACGCTCGAGCTGGTCGCCTGGTAAACCTCGGCTCGGCTTTCAACAAGGGCAGTGTAATTGGTGAATTTCGGTTCATACTGATTACCCTTGGGGCACTTATTCTCGGAGGTCGAGGGTTTGCTATTCGCCCGCTTTCCACCATTCTTACCATTGCCATTCCCATTGCCATTGGGCTTAGACCCGTTGGCGGCTTAGGCGGGTTCTTCCTTAGGCCCCTTGTCTTTTGCTGGCGATTTCCCTTCATTGGCAATCGCGTCCTCGAGCTTGATGTACCGATCAGCTCGATCTAAAAACTCTTGGGTACTTTTAACGCCATGCTTTCTGAGGCTACTCCAGAGGGGAGAATGGCGCCTAACCCCAGCGGTTAGGGCCATCATCTTGCCTTCATCGCCCATAGTCTTGGCTCCTGCTGCAGCTCGCATGAAGCGCTGAACGTATTCCTTCAAAGGCTCCCCCTCTTTCTAGCAGATCTCGACCAGTTGGTTCGCCTCGGTGGGGTGCACACGACCCGCGTAGAACTGTCCGTAAAACTCCTTCACAAACATCTCCCAAGATACTATACTTGCAAGAGGGAACTTAAAGAACCACTCCTGGGCGGCATCAGAAAGTGTCGCTGGGAAGATCTTGCAGCGAGCATCTTCAGAGACTTTCTGAATGTCCATTTGTATCTTAAACTTGTTAACATGAGATACTGAGTCTCCATACCCGTCAAAATTTCGCAGAGTCGGCATCTTGAACTTGTTGGGGGTTTCTACCACAACAATCCTTTGTACAAAAGGGGTGCCTCTCCTCCGATCGTACTCAATGTGCGATGTCCGCCCCCCGACCAGATGCTGCATAACCTGATTCAGGGTATCGATTTGAGCCTGAACGGCTTCTGGAATTGCTGGGGCCTCTGGTGCCGGGGGAATGTACTCATCATGCCTTTCTCGGCGGTCGTTGAGTACATCCCTCAAATCATCATCTCTTCGCCGCTGCTCGCTGGCTCCAAGCCGGCTAAAGACGTTATTTTGCCTGGGCTGCCCCCCAACGTTATGACCTGCTTGTCGGTCTTCTCTAGGTGGGGGGCTCCTGCCTCCACCTTTCTCTTCGTTCCTTCGACCAGCATTTCCTCTGCCTGAGTCAGCCTCATTGTAGCCATGGCCATCTCTGAACCGTGACTGGCTATGGTGCGACCGACTATTTCCTTTGTTGCCTCCTTGGGCTAGCATTTCCCGAGCGTTAGGAGGAGGCCTGCATTGGTCGGTGGGTCCCCGTGCATTGTCATGCCGTGGGGGGCCCCTGACCACAGAGCCTGTCTCTGAGTTGCTTCTATTGGTAGAAAAACGCTGCCCCCTGCTCGGTGGATGTGGCTCTTCACCCCCTGGGTGTCTAGGGCTGCGGGGCTGTTGCTCGGCCCTATTCTGCCTCGGGTGCAGGGGATTGCCTCGACCAGCCTGAGACGGAGGTTGCGTCTCAGGATCCCTAGGTGGGATATCATCTTGAGGCATAGGTGGCTGCTCCGGCCTCTGAGGGATTATTGGCTGGAGCGGAGGACTAGGATTGGGACCCCTTTGAGGTGGCCTGCTTGGGGGTTGATCAGGCTGCGAGGCTGGCGCAGCCTGATTCCTAGCCAGTTGGATGGCTACTTCAAGGGCTGCCATGGCATCCCTCTGCCAACGGTCCATCTCCGCCTGCCGCTCTCTCATCTCATTGCGTTTGTGCTCTATCTCCCTTTGCTGCGACGGCATTATCTTGGCAGCATTCTCCTGATTGGCCCTCAGATTGGCCAACTTATCTTGCAACACCCCCAGTGTTGTCTTCAGGGTCTCAGAGTCCAACTCCTCCTCATCAAACTCCAAATGAGGTTCGTCTTCAGCCACATTTGGGGGAGGAGGCTGGGATGGTGCAGCGGCAGCCTGTCCAGTCTTCTTGGTAGTTTTTGCCATTAGATCTTCTTGAGTTCAACTCTCAATGAAAGCACCAGAATGTTGACCCTCATTTTGGTCAACGACACGGAGTCAAGAAAATGACAAAAGAATAATACAAAGCTTGAGAAAACAATCTAATGGGAAATAAAGAACACAAAGAATTATAGTGGTTCGGCCCTAGTGATTGGTAATAACCTACGTCCACTTGATACTATTATTAGTATTGAGCTCCAAAGGTATGATCAAAGAACTAGGGTTCTTGAGTTTCATAGACCTTAGAAGAAGAAAACAATACAAACGATGGATAATAGTAATATAATTCGGAAAAAGAGAAAAAGATCCCCCTCCTTGAGCTATTTCTTGTGTATTTATAGGCTCAAGAAGGGTTACATGAGTCAAGCAATAATATCTTCCCTTAATAAACGGATCTCCAGGTCATAATGAAGAGATATTCTCGGATATCATTACAACTGTACAGATCTTTACATAAATGAATGGAGTATACGACCAGTCTGGTCGTACATAAAACTTGATCTCCGCATGTAGAAATATTTTTGGTCGATAGGTGAGCAGTATCTCTGCTACGTGTCGGCCTTGTGCCGAAAATTCTTGCCACGTCATCAACAGCTATTTTTTGGATAAACAGAGTCATTTTAAAGTTTCATAAATGAAATAAAAAAGTAAAATTGATTTCATTTATCATTACATATAAATTCATAGAACATTGTTATAGGGCACCCATTGTAACGTCCTACTACTTAGGGACCGTTACACTGCGTATTTTAAATGGTGCTAAACTCGCTAAACGAGTCATTTGGCCATAACCGTGTAACTAAACGTGATTAACAGTTTAGGGTTAAAATTTTTGGTCAAAGGTACCATCGTTTCATTAAAATGTTTACCTCATACATGGGATCCCAAAATACATTTAAAATGTTAATTACAATAAAAATGTTACAACTTGTCGACCTAAGCGAAAAAATAGGGTTTGACCCTAGTTCCTCTTTAAACCCTCGGCTGTGGTGGTCGAGTAGCCACATATGTACACATCATCACCTAAGCTATCCAACTCAAGGGTGGTCCAACTTTCTTTTCCCTTTACCTACACCATATAGCACCCGTGAGCCAAGGCTCACCAAGAAAACTTAAACATGCTCATAAGTAGTTAATAACATATTACCAAATTATAATAAGCATGCCTAGCAGTAATCACCCTACTCATGCATCCATACCATTCATATAAATGACTACAGTGTCATAAGGGCCAATAGCCCAAGATAAATGATCAATGAATCATATCGGGGTCCAATGCCCAAAATACATGATTATGGAATCATACTGGGGCTCAACGCCCTAATACATGATTAATAAATCATACTGGCTCAACGCCCTATTATATGAGACTAATGAACCACCCCAGGGCCCTTTGCCCTATCCTTTGTATAACCAGCCTTGGAGCTGGGCCAGCGTACCTGGCGCTAATTTTTCCACGACCAATAGGTCGGTCAAGCGTATGTCATGATCCTAATTAGGCATAACCACTGACCAGCTCAGCGCGCTATTTCTGTCCTTAACTCATAAGCCAATGCTTTTCGACCAGCACTCATGGGGGGCACATCTAGAACATAAACAACCCCAGGCATCAGGGAGTTGTATGTCAAGGTCGCGAACAATTGGAATAAGGGCACACGTGGATAACCTACCTCGTAATCATGCCCCACAACAGTAGTAGCCAGAGAGAAATGTAAGCTTCCTTGACGGGAGTCAAGATTACACCAGGTCAGTGAGTGTTTATAACACTAAGCCTAGATATTATAAGAACTATCCAAATGATTATCTTGATCTTCGAGACCACCTAAATCAGAATCGGGGGCAGTTTAATCAACCAAACCCGAACCTGCTGGCACACTTAAATGCCCAAAGGGAGCCCCTACAACCAGTATTTGGAAATTAGTGCAACCCTATGCTGCGACAAGGAGCTGGAGTTCCTATGAACAATAACCAGCTACCAGTAGTACAAGCTCCCCCTCCGGTGGATTTGGTTTAGGAGAGAATCAGCCAACTTGAAGAAGCGTTCAGGATTCTTCAAGAAGGAAAGAAATAAAGAAAAGGATTACGATTCTAGTGAGGAGCTTGATCCTTTTGCCCCCCATACTTTGAATACACCATTCCCCAATGGTTTCAAGATACCCCACGTGGCGCCCAATGATGGGACTATCGACCCTGGCAGCCACCTGAGTACATTCAATATTATGATGCGAGCTAGCAATGTTTGTTATGAGCTCAGATGTATGCTCTTCCACACCACACTCACTGGACCAGCAAAGAACTGGTTTGACAAGTTTCAAAGACAGTCAATCTCATCTTGGGACTAATTGTCTAAGGATTTCAAAAAGCAGTTCCAAGCTTCGAAGATTATCAAGCCCAAGGCTTCCACACTAATAAATGTTAGATAACGACCAGGAGAATCACTGAAGAGCTACCTGACAAGGTTCAATATAAAGGCGGCCCAAGCTTGCAATGTTGATGACATCGGTCATCTTATGGCAGTACGAGCTAGAGTATTGCCAGGAAGTCCTCTTTGGAACGACATGTAGAGGAAGCCAGTGAGGACAATGTTTGAGTTCACCACTCGGGCCCAGAGGTTTTTCAATGTAGAAGAGGCGAGGTTGGCCCTTAAACTGACTCCTTCATCCTCAATAACTACAACGACAAACGTTAACTCTGCCACCACCTCGACTACACCCTCCACATCGCAACCTTTACAAGATAACCCTTCTAAGAGAAAGAAGAATGAATGGAACAACCCCGAGGTTGATGGGGGTAAGAAAGAGAAAGGAGATAAATATTTCTCCATTTACACAGTATATACCGAGCTCACAGATACTCAGGAGAAGATATTTGCCATAAATGAGAATCAGGTCCCTTTCAGGTGACCCGACGCAATGCGACACCAAAGAACCAAGAGAGATTCAAACAAGTTCTGAAGATTTCCAGAGACATGGATCATACAACTAATGAATACAAACAATTAAAAGATGAGATTGGAGGATTGATCTCAAGAGGCTACCTCAGACAGTATGTCTGAAACCGAAACCAAGTCCAGGCTTTGCCTGGTCAAATGACTGTTTCGGCTCAGCCTATCCAAAAAAATGCAGCCTCTCTTACGAGGGAGGATAATCGACCTCCCCCAGGAGAAGATGTAATAAGCATCGCGGGAGGACCACACATTGTAGGGTCAGGCAGAAACACCCAAAATAGGTATGTCCAAGAGCTCAAAACAAGGGATGGATCTCCTTATGTGCCTAAACCGCGAGCTTTGAAACAACAGAGAGTTGAATCCTGACCTATCACTTTCACTGAAGAGACGCTTCACACATCCAATTTCTTCATAATGAACCTCTGGTCATAACCTTCCAACTCGCCAATAAGAGGGTGCGTCGAGTCTTGATTGATAGCAGGAGCTCGGTTAACATCCTCTATAAAATGACCTTGGAAAAAATGGGTCTGTCTGTTCGATACCTTAAAGCCTATGCAACAACGTTATACAGATTCTCTGGAGAGGGAATCGCCAGTACAGGGGCTATCAAGCTCCCAGTGACCTTGGGAAACTATTCGGTCTCGATAGCCAAGATACTGGAGTTTGTGGTGGTAGACACCCCGTCGACCTACAATGTACTGCTCAAGAGATTAGCCTTGATTGGGCTAGGGGCAATCACATCTATTAGGAATTTGGCCGTAAAATTCCCAACTCCCAACGGTATTGGAACACTAAAGGGGGATCAATTAGCAGCTTGAGAATGCTATAGTATCTCTATGAGGGGAAAAGGCCAAGCTAGTGCACAAGCCCTAGTAATCATTGAGGAAATGGACAAAGTGATATACGAGGTCGAAGAAGAGATTGACCCAAGGGTAGAAAAAGACAGGGCCAATCTCGATCCGATCGAAGAGCTCGAAGATATTTAGCTCGATGAAAAGGACACCGCCAAGGTGGTAAGGATTGAGAAGTACCTCAAAAAGGATGCGAGATAGCACTTAATTCGCTTCCTAAGGGAAAATCAGGATGTATTCGCATGGTCGCACTCAAATATGATTGGGACCAGTCCCAATGTTATAAGCCATGCGTTAAACATCGACAAAAACTTCCCTCCAAAATAGCAGAAGAGAAGACTCCTCGACGACGAGAGGAAGAAAACCTTGAAATAGGAGGTCGAAAGATTATGAGAAAATCGGTTTATCCGAGATGCTTTCTACCCAGAATGGATTTCCAACCCAGTATTGGTCCCGAAACCAAATGACAAGTGGCGAACTTGCATCGACTATTCAGACCTCAACAAAGCATGTCCAAAAGACTGTTTCGCTCTGCCTTGAATTGATCAGCTCGTGGATGCAACCTCGGGTGATGAAATCATGTCATTCATGGACACATATTCTGGATATAACTAGATAGTCATGCATGCAACCTACCATAAGCATACAGGCTTCATGACTGATAAAGGATTGTATTGTTACAACGTGATGCCCTTCGGGCTAAAAAATGTTGGGGCTACATATCAGAGACTGGTAAATATAATGTTTACTGAACAAATAGGAAACAACATGGAAATGTATGTGGACGATATGCTGGTCAAGTCCAAGCATAATAGTAACGATGTTGATGACCTCGCAAAGTGCTTCGCTATACTTCGAAAGTACAACATGAGACTCAAACCACAAAAATGATCATTCGGAGTATCTTTAGGAAAAATTCTCGGATTTATAGTCAATGCTCGAGGTATTGAGGAAAACCCAGATAAGATAAGAGCCTTAATTGGCATGCCTTCACCTCAAAAGCATTAAGATGTCCAGAGTCTAACTAGACGTATGGCGCCTTTGAGTAGGTTCATCTCAGAATCTACGGACAAGTGCTTACCTTTCTTTAATCTTCTAAGAGGGGGAAAAAGTTTGAATGGTCAGATGAGTGCGAGCTCGCTTTTCAGGCTCTCAAAAAGCATCTCACTGAGCCGCCTATCTTATCCAAACCATATACGGGGGAAATATTGTATTTATACCTCACTACAACGTAGCATGAAATCAGTGCAGCACTTGTTCGGGAGGATAAAAAAGTATAAAAACTTATTTATTATGTCAACAAAAGATTACTAGGGGTAGAATCGAGATATCCATTGATGGAAAAACTCACATTGTGCTTAATACACGCATCCTAGAAACTTTGACCTTACTTCCAAGCACACCTCATATGTAACGTCCCAAAATTCGTAATAAGGCTTAGTGCCTTAATTAGGGGCCCGAGAGAGCAATACTAGAATATTATGTGATTAATTGGATTTGATTTGATTATGTGAATTGCATGGGTTATATTATTATATTGCTGATTATGCATGTATAGGTGTATTAAATGTGCAAAACAGGCCCCCTTTTATTTAAAGGGGCATATTTGTAAATTTGAACTGTTGAGGGTCTAATTGTAATTATATGATATTGTGTGATTGAGACCACATTATTATGTTGATATATTTGAGATATTTGACAGGAGTTGGTCCTTTCGAGCAAGATAGCGATTTAGTCACAATGGGGAATTTATACCCGGCTTGGGGTGATCCAAGGGGTATTTCGGTAATTCAGTGAGTTACCGAGATTCACTAGAGTATGAGTACTATGGGTTTAGCAAAATTAACTGTGAATTTTAAGCGTAATGAGAGACGGGTGTGCAAAATGATGGTTTTTCCTTTAGTAGACTTTGAGGGAGAAGTTTGGCCATATGGTATTTTGGTCTTTTGGACCCTAAGGCTATTTTGCAGCTGAGTTTATTAACTCACGAAGCACGAGAAAACAGAGTAAAATAAGGCATGGCATTCTCTTTCTCTTTCTCTCTCTCTCTCTCTCTCTCTCACTAGTGATACACTTTGAAGGAAATTAGAGTTCTTGATCTTAAAGCTTTGAAGCAAGCTAGCTAGGGATTTGGAATGTCTCTAAGAAGAGTTGGGAAGCTTGTGAGCTTGGTAATCATCAAGGGAAACATTTTAAGCAGAGGTAAACTCATGTTCTATAGTTTAATTTTATTAGTTTTTGAAGTTCTAGTGAATTTTGGTGTTCAATTGAGTTTTAAGTTTATTTTTGATATGTCTTAGCTGCTGGGACCATTATTATGGTTGAAATAGGTAAAAACCATGTTTTGGGATGGTTTTTGGAGGATTGGCGATTATGAAATTTGCTGGTTTTCTGAGATCACCATGGCGCGTCGCGACTCTGATCTTGGGCGGCACAACCTTTATGAACTCAGAGGGACAAGCAGGTGCCTCGAACCGCCTTAGCGTCGCGGCGCCAGGGAGGTTGCGCCACTGTGCATGTCCTGTGGTTTTGGATTCGGGGCTCTTTGACTTGTGATACCGCGACCCTAATTGGGGGGCGTCGCGGCTCTAATTGGGGAAATAAGAAAAAATGGGTTTCGGGAGCTAGGAACCCAAGTCTTAGGGCTCGGGAATTGTTCTACTTCCGAGTTAGTAAAATGCATGGTCCCGGAGGCTAGGACTGAGTCCGGAAGCCTTTATTAGTTCATTTCTAATAGTTATTAATTGTTATGGTTGTGACTAGGGTGAATCGTTAGGCCCAGGAGGAAAGGACGTACTCGGGGGTCGTCAAATACTATTTATTCAGGACCTGAGGTAAGAAAATTGCACCCAGTCTGTGTTTAGGGCTTGGCCCGGTTATAGTACATGATTATTACTATGCTGAGAATGTTTTATTAAAGATGTTAATTGCGTTGTGTTTACCTGTGTTAAGTAATAACTACTTATATGGTTATCTAATTGTGAAGCTCAGATTATAAGCCGAGGATTCATCTATGCTATCAGATGAAAAGCTTGGCTTACTAGTCAAGGACACATGTTTTAAAAGGACTCGACTTATCAGTCGAAAGTTAAAAAACTCGACTTATCAGTCAAAGGTTAAAAGAACCGTCTTATCAGTCAAAGCTTAAAAGACTCGAATTATCACTCGAAGGTTAAAATACTCAACTTATCAGTCAAAGGTTAAAAGACTCGACTTATCGATCGAAGGTTAAAAGACTCGACTTATCAGTCGAAGGTTAAAAGACTCATCTTATGAGTCAAAGGCAGGGATAGTGTGTTGGACAACGGCTGATGTGGTTAAACTAACCAGGAAGCGAGATATACACTTGAATGACCCTAAGGCCGTTTGAAATGTTAAGCGCCAGACCCGCTTGGCCAGCTCTAAGGCTGGTTATATGACAAATTGGGCAATAAGCCCTAGTGTGAGTTTGTAGAAACTTATCTGGATTGGCAGCATGCATGAGTAGGGTTATTATTGCTAGGTATGCTAATTATGATCCTGTGATCTGATGATTTACTGCTTATAAGCATGATTATGTTTTCTTGTTGAGTCTTGGCTCACGGGTGCTATATGGTGCAGGTAAAGGAAAAGAAAGCTGGACCATCCATGAGTTGGAGAGCTTTAGGGGCACAATGTACATATGCGGCCTGCTTGTTCACCATGGCCGAGGTTATCAGTGGTAACTAGGGTTGGACCTTGATTTTTCCGCCTAGGTCGACTTTTGTATATGTTTTGGGTTGTAACTATTTTATACTCTATTGGGATCCCATGTATTGAGATTAAATGTTTTTTAATGAAATGGTTGACTTTTGATCGAAATTTTAGTACCTAAACCTATGGTATGTTTCAATTACACGGTTTAAGTCCAAATGAATCGTTTAGTGAGTTAAGCACTATTTAATTACAGAGTGTAACGCTCCTGGATTAGGAGGACATTACAACTTGGTATAAGAATGGTTTGGGTTAAAGGTTCCTAAAGATTGGATGGGCAAGTACACTCGCCGCTGAAGACAAGCTCAACTCAGGGTTCGATAACTATTTATGTTAATCTGTGTTAACCTGCCTATTTGACAGATGAATGTCTTATTTGCATGCTTGATTAGGAAGCATGAGTTATACTGATAGGGCCTGGCCCTTGACTGTTATGTATATGATAAAGGATGTGCTCATTAGCACCATTACTACTATGAATATTGAAGAATGTGCTTATTAGCACCCTGATTGAGCATGAATATGAATTGACTTGCTTATTAGCATGACTGCTGTATGTGAAATATGTGAAATTTATTGAACTGCTTATTAGCATTGTTATTGCATGTGTATGCTTAATTGATCAGTCTTGGACTAGGGGGGGGGGGTAGTGATGGGCACCGTTATTTTTGCCTGATGTGTTGAGTCATGGATTGCAGATAGACTTGGAAGTAGGCTTCCAGGGCAATTAAATGAACCAGCCGACGCTGGAAGTTAGGTTAGAGACAACGACCAGGGTCAGAACCCTCCGCCAGCTCCTGAGAACTGGCAACATGTGCTTGCTGATATGCAAGCTAGGTTACAATGGTAGGAAGAAGAGATCTGCCTACTGAGACAACAATAGGTTCCAGCAAGGAACGCTGAACTAGTTGTCCCACTTGTTGTGGCACCAATATTACAACAACAGTCGGGGGGGGGGGGTGAAAGCAGGTGGGATCCTCTCTATGAGCACTTCAAGAAACTACACCCTCCTATCTTTGACGGAGGGCCAGATCTGCTGCGACTTGAGCAGTGGATGGGTATAACCACCTCCATCCTGGACTTTATGGGGGTGGCAGGTAATGATAGAGTGGCCTGTGCTACATTTATGTTTCGGGAGGATGCTCGAATCTTGTGGGAAGTGGTATCCCAGATCAGAGATGTAATGACTCTGAGCTGGGAGGAGTTCAGAGAATTGTTCAATGAGAAATACTATAACGATACAGTCAGAGCTGCAAAGGCAGATGAGTTTAGAATTCAGGTGCATGGCACCATGATTGTTACAAAGTACGCCCTAAAATTTGATAGGTTGGCCAAGTTTGTTGCAGACTTGTTGCCAACTTATGTGATATGAAAAGAGAGATTTGTTCGAGGGCTAAATGTTATGATACCACAGGAAGTTAAAATTACTTCAGTACCTGGAATGATGAATTATGCTCAGGTAGTGGAGAAGGTCCTTATGGCGGAGTGCGCTGAAAATAAGATCTGGTGTGAGAACGCTTCCAGAAGGGACACCAGGAGGGTGGGACCTCCCTTTATTGGAGCTGGTAGGGGCGGAGGCCCTAGTGACAAGAAGCGGAAGATCCTAGATACCATTATAGTTCCAGACCCAGACATGAGGCCACAGGGTATACAGTTTGGCTGCTAGGGTGGAAATGAGAGCTAAAGGACTTATCTAGAATATGCCAGATGAAGGATACGTCATTTGGGAGAGTGCCGAGTGAAGGCCTGCTTTTTATGTGGTACATGTTGGCACCTTAAGAAAGATTGCCCAAGGATGAAGAAGGAAAAACCAAAGAAGGCAGATAGCTTGGCTCTAGCTCGAGTGTTCGCATTGACACAATTAGAGGCTGAGGCTTGACCTTCAGTAGTGACATATCAACTTTCTAGTGCTGGCACTTCTTATTTTGTTTTAATTGATTATGAGGCTACACATTCCTTTTTATATAGTAGGTTGATTGATAGGTTGTCTAGACCATGTGAATACTATGCAGTGGGATTTGGGACATTATTGATATTGGGAATAGCGCCCTTAAAGCAATTGTAGTTGACAAATGTTTTAAATGAAATTAATAATTGAATTGAATTATTATATATATAGACTATGTTTGATATTATATGATAATATTAAGGGAATATTAGAAAATTCCAAAGTTTATCTATATGGTCTTAATCTCATATTGGTATGAGAGGATCAAGATTAAGATAATAAACTTAAAACAGTTTGCAGTAAAATAAAGTTATGGAATCTTTAGATTAATTAATGCTAGTACGGTCCATTAGTATTATGAATACATGTGACCTAGATCCGGGTTACTAGTGTAGTTGAACACTTTACTGGAGGTACTTTGCATGCTGAGAGTATGTAGAACTGGACCAGATGTGATTTGTTAATATACACGATGATCTTAATCCTAAGGTTGCTATGAACTCCTACATATGTCATCTAATCCTTTGATTCATCGTTAAGGTTTATCAGAATGATCAGGCTAAGAACAAATGTTTTGGGGACTCAATGATGTATATGGATGGGGACGTATTTTAACAGATATGGAATCTATACCTTCTTATAGATTGAATAATGGTTCCCTATTAGGTTGGCTTTTGGAATTGAAAAGGTTATGAGCACTCATGTTGCAAACTTGTTGTGACACAACCTTCACTAGTAAAGTCAATGGTACACTAGGAACAAGATACAGCTAAAAGGGTAAAATGGTAATTTTATTCCCTTTTAATTATGAACCATTAATAGAGGATTAACGCTGTGTGTAATGATTATATCAATGGATACTATTCATTAATAAAGTACTCATTAAATATATGTCTGTAATTATTGAGAGTTCAATCTCATATTTATAGTGGAGTAATCATGAGATTAATAAATATGATTATTTGATCAAAGAGCTTTGATTAATAATGTAATATTTATTGGAGCTTGATATTATAGGTCCATAGGTCCCCAAGGTGGCTCTATCAACACCATATCAAAGTAAGAGTTGATACAATGGTATAACTGTAATTTGAGAATTTGAGAAGAAATTTATTCTTTTTGAGTCAAGTATGCAATCACATGATAATTGATGTTGAATATTTAATTATTAATTTTAAAAAATATATTTATTAATTTAAATATATAAGTTTTCGAATTTCATATATATATAAATAAATTAATTAATTTTTGAAATTAATTATTTTATTTGAGTGAGAGAAAATAAAATTGGTAAGTCAAAATTAGTTTTTTGATTTATTGAATTTTCAAAGATGATGATAATGATGATCATCAATTTGAATTTTGAATTTTGAATTTAAAATTTAAATTTTGAAATATGGTTGTCATTTTTTTCCTTAAAAATATCATCACCTTATTTTATGAGAGATTGATTTTAATTAAATAATTAAATAAAAGAAAATTTCAAAATCCCTGAAAAGGGAATAGTGAGTCATGCATGACATAGTCCGGACTGTGCCATGCCTGTACCACATTGTTATACCCAAAAAATGGAGAATGCATCCTAGGAGGCTAAGGAGAATGCATTCTAGGAGAGCTAAGGGAAGTGGTCCTAGGAGACCCCAAGGAGGATGTGGTCCTAGGAGACCCCAAGGAGGAAGTGGTCTTAGGAGACCCCAAGGAGGATGTGGTCCTAAGAGACCCCAAGGGTGTGTAGGAGGCAAGCCTTCCAAGGTTTCCTAAGTGTTGGCTCGAACGTGTCCAAGGTAAGTAGCTAAGGAGGAGGAGTCTCATGAAAGAGGAAGGAGACTTAGATTTTGATAAGGAGAGCCTATACAATGTTCGATCGGACATGTTTGGGAGATGCTAAAGGAGAATGCCTTGATCTTGTCTAAGGTGAGATGTTATGGAGGAGGTTGCCTCAATGTTGTCCAAGGCGAGGTGCTAAGGAGGTTGCCTCAATGTTGTCCAAGGTGAGGTGCTAAGGAGGTTGCCTCAATGTTGTCCAAGGTGAGGTGCCAAGGAGGTTGCCTCGGACCACCTTGGTCCGAGGAGAAGCCAAGGAGATTGGTTCAAGGAGGAACATGGCATGCTAGAGGAGAGTGTCATGTTAGAGGAGAGAAGTGTGTGTCCTACCACCAAGCACGTTCAACCCACCAAAAACATGTCCTACCACCATGCATATCCTACCACCATGCATGTTCAACCAGCACTTGCATGGGTAGTGAGTAGGAGGTGGACCAACTAGCTAGAGGAGACTAAGTCAGACACAACTCCAACAACGTACGCGGGAGTCTCTCATTCTTCCCACAAATGGGGGGTTTGTTACATTTCAAATTTTGAATGTTTAAATGTAATAAATGTAATAAATATAATAAAATATCCCTATCATAAGGGGATATCAGTTGAGGATCCCAGGCCTATAAATAGAGAGTTTATGGGATGAGAGAGGGGTTTTTTTTCTTCTGCTTCTTCTTTCTAGAGAGAGAAAATTGGGTCTGTCTATTCTAGAGAGAGAAAGTGCTGAAATCAGAGAGAATTCTTGTATTTTCACAATCTGTACTGAAGAAACTCAGTTGGCTCAGTCCATCTGATCTTGAGTATAGTCTATAAATCACAACTCTAAGTGGATTAGGCTATTACCGACAATCGGGGCTGAACCACTATAAAAATCTCTTGTGTGTTCTTTATTTTCTTTATTATACCGTATGTGTCGTTTACATTCTCTTGAAGGCTTGTCGTTATTGGCGTTCTCACGTCGTTGGCTAAAAACGCAGTCAACACACATATACTAATATTGTATCAGTGTAGTTTTTATTTTATTTATTTAATTATTTAATGATTTAAAAATAGTTTTTCAAATTTGGTAAGTTAGATATTTACCTACATCAAATCTTATCATCGTTATGATATTTTATTATATTACTATTATTATTAAGAATAATATGACAATAGAATTATATATATATATATATGATATATAAGAAGAAGGGAAAACAGAGAAAATAGACAGAGAGAACAGAACAATACAACACAATACACAATTCAGAATAGTTCTCAAAGTTTTTATCAGACAAAGCTCTTTCTTCTTCTTTTGTATTCAAGCCATTCTCAGACCATAATCCAAGTTCTCATTTGTTGAGAAATACTTATGATTCCTAAATACAAACCCATGTTCTCTATGTGCCCACACACATCTTGAGGTGTAGAGAACACTCCGAAAGATCGTGGTTTGAGTGCTCAATGCTTTGGAAAGGAAGATCGATAAATATACGAAAAGACTCAAGGATACTTGATAGGCTTCAAGAGATAATAGTTCATGTTCTTGTATGTTTATATATTTATATATATGTTGCATGCTTAATAATATTGTATGTTAATATTTTTGGATTATTTTTTTGGTCATATAAATTGTTTATATGAGTAATGAAATTTTTTATTGTTGTTGTTCCAATAAACAATGGGCCCACCACGCCAATTTTGCTGCGTGCTCTGAATGTTTTTCCAATAATTGCCTACTGGGGATCTGGTAGTCTCTAGGAAATGGGTCAGATCATTACTGGTGGAAGTTGATAGCGGAGAGCTATTAGTATATCTCATTAAGCTGGTCATGGAAGACTTTGATATGATATTAGGTATGAATTGGCAAGCCAAGTATGGGGTTGTAAGAAAAAGATGGTAACCTTTGAACTTGAGGGTGATGACTCGTTTGTATTTGTGAGAACTGTGCACAGACCCTGTATTCCTATGATATCAGCATTGAGAGCTAGAGATCTATTGAGGTGGTTGCATGGGATTCTTAGCTAGTGTGGTAGATACCACTAGGGTTGTGCCAGTTGGACCCGAGGAGACTAGGTTAGTTTATGAGTTTCTGGATGTATTCCCACGAAAGTTACCAGGGTTACCGCCTTAAAGAGAGGTAGAATTTATCAATGAATTGGCATCGGGGACAAAGCCAGTATCTAGACACCAAACAGGATGACTCCAGCAGAGTTAAAGGGCTTAAGGTTCAGTTACAAGAGTTACTGGACTTGGGTTTTATCAGGCCCAGTTTTTCACCATGGGGTGCGCCAGTTTTATTTGTGAAGAAGAAAGATAGCTCTCTAAGGATGTGTATTGATTACAGAGAGCTGAAGAAGCTAACTATCAAGAACATGTATCCGCTGCCAAGGATCAATGATTTATTTGATCAGCTATAGGGTAGGACAGTATTTTCAAAGATTGATCTTTGATCTGGTTATAACCAACTGGGGATCAAAGACGAGGATATTCCAAAGACGACCTTTTGTACTCGGTATGGGCATTATGAGTTCTTAGTCATGTCGTTTGGATTGACTAATGCCCAGGCAACTTTCACAGATTTGATGAACAAGGTGTTCAAGGATTACTTGGATGGGTTTGTAATAGTATTCATCGATGGCATTCTGGTTTATTCTCAGTCGTAGTTTGAGTATGACTAGCATCTCCTTGGTATTACAGAGGTTGAGGGAGCACAAATTGTATGCAAAGTTCCATAGGTGCGAGTTATGGTTATCTCAGGTGACATTCCTCGGTCACATAGTCAGCAAAGATGGAATTATGGTGGATCCGACCAAGATTGGGCAGTCAGGGATTGACCAAGGCCAAGTAGGGATTCGGAGATTCAAAGTTTCCTTGGATTGGTAGGATATTATCAATGTTTTGTGGAAGGGTTCTCAAAATTTGCAACACCATTGATAGAACTGACACGCAAGAACTTGAAGTTTGTGTGGTCAGATAGATGTGTGAACAACTTCCACGAGTTGAAGCGGCGGTTGATCATTGCTCTAGTTCTAAGTCTTACTTCTGATCAGGAGAAGTTTGTGGTTTACTGCGACGCGTCGAAGCAAGGGTTAGGTTGTGTCCTTATGAGGCTATTGAGAAGATTAGAGCTCGAATGCTCATTTCTCAGAGTAGACAGAAGAGCTATGCTGTTCCCAAGCATAGGGATGTAAAGTCCCAGGCTAGAGACCGTTTTCCTCTGTGTTTCACAATTGAGTGGGGTGAAGAGGTTTGTGAAGAAGGGCAAGCTGAGCCCTCGGCTCGTGGTAACTTTTGAGATCCTGGAAAGGATTGGTCAGCTAGCCTATAGGTTGGCTTTACCACCATCATTATCAGGGGTTCACAATGTATTTCATATTTCGATGCTTCAGTAATATGTGTCAGATGTAACTCGTTTATTGAGTTATGAGGATATTGTGTTACACAGAGATTTGTCCTATGAGGAGCGATTAGTTCAACTCTTAGATAGAAAGAACAAAGTATTGAGGAACAAAACCATACCTTTGGTTAAGGTATAATGGGGAAAAACAAGGTCGAGGAAGCAACCTGGGATTTAGAGTTAGACATGCAGTACCAGTATCTTGAGCTATTCAGGTAAATTTCGAGGGTGAAATTTCTATAAGGAGGGGATAGTTGTAACGTCCCAAAATTCCTAATAATGCTTAGTGCCTTGATAAGGGGCCTGGGAGGGCAATACTGGAATGTTATATGAATATTATGTGAACTAATTAGATATTTATGTGATTATGTGAAATGCATGGGTTATATTATTATATAGCTGATTATGCATGTTTAGGAGTATTAAATGTGCAAAACACACCCCCTTTTATTTAAATGGGCATATTTGTAATTTTGACCCGTTGAGGGTCTAATTGTAATTATATGATATTATGTGATTGAGACCACATTATTATGTGGATATATTTGAGATATTCTGTAAGAGTCGGTCCTTTCGAGAAAGATAGCGTTTTAGTCACAACGGGGACATTATACCCGACTCGGGGTGATCCAAGGGGTATTTCAGTACTTTGGTGAGTTACCGGGACTCACTAGAGTATGAGTCATATTTTGGGAGAATTATTGATATTCCGGGTTTAGTGAAATTAACTGGGAATTTTTAGTGTAATGAGAGACGGAAGTGCAACTCTATTCTTGAGCGCTGTGGCCCTTATGAACTCAGAGGGACAAGCAGGTGCCTCGAACCGCCTTGGTGCCGCGGCGCCAGGCAGGTTGTGCCGGGTGCGTGCCTTGTGGTTTTGGTCTCGGGGCTCTCTGACTTGTTGCGCCGCGACCCTAATTGGGAGTTGCCGTGACTCTAATTGGGGAAATAAGAAAAAATGGGTTTTGGGAACTAGGAACCCAAGTCTTATGGCTCGGGAATGGTTCTTGTGACGCCCTACATCACTATGGCTGCTTCCTGTAATGACGACTGGCCCTACAAACCAACACGAGTCTTTCCAACGTGCTTTGCCCTCACTCGCACGCTTCCTGGGAAAACTTCCCAGGAGGTCACCCATCTTGAGATTACTCCAGGTCAAGCACGCTTAACTTTGGAGTTCTCAAGTGATGGGCTACCGAAAAGAAGATGCATCTTGTTGATATAGGTAGTACCCATCAATCCATTTAAGCCCTCTTCAACTGTGTAGTCCCATACCTACACAGTCTTAGAATCATCACACTTGACCTTCCCCAGGCGGTGTGGGATTGCACAGCTTACCCGGTCTTTCCCTTTATGGATCACGGGATTCTGGCTGTCACAATCTTATTTTTGGTAGCCCATCACTTGAGAACTCCAAATTTAAGCGTGCTTGACCTGGAGTAATCTCAAGATGGGTGACCTCCTGGGAAGTTTTCCCAGGAAGCGTGCGAGTGAGGACAAAGCACATTGGAAAGACTCGTGTTGGTTTGTAGGGCCATTCGTCATTCCAGGAAGCAGCCATAGTGACGTGGGGCGTCACAGTTCTACTACCGAGTTAGAAGAATGCATGGTCTCGGAGGTTAGGACTAAGTACAGAAGCCTTTATTATAGTTATTCATTGTTATGGTTGTGACTAGGGTGAGTCATTAGGATTGGGAGGAAAGGACCGTACTCAGGGGTCGTCAAATACTATTTACTAAGGACCTGAGGTAAGAAAACTGCACCCGATCTGTGTTTACGGCTTGGCTCGGCTATCGTACATGATTATTACTATGTTGAGAATGTTTTATTAAACATGTTAATTGCGTTGTATTTACATGTGTTAAGTAATAACTACTTATCTGGTTTTCTAATTGTGAAGCTCGACTTATAGGTCGAGGATTCATCTGTGTTATCTGATGAAAATCTTGGCATAATAGTCAAGGACATACCTGTTTTAGAAGGGCTCGACTTATCAATCGAATGATAAAAGACTCGACTTATCAGTCGAAAGTTAAAAGACTTGACTTATCAATCGAAGGTTGAAAGACTAGACTTATCAATCAAAGGATAAATGACTCGACTTATCGGTAGAAGGTTAAAAGACTCGACTTATCGGTAGAAGGTTAAAAGACTCGACTTATCAATCGAAGGTTAAAAGACTCGGTTTATGAGTCAAGGGCGACAATAGCATGCTAGACACTGGCGGATGTGGTTAAACTAACCAGGAAGCGAGATATATGCTTGAACGACCCTAAGGCCGTCTGAAATGTGAAGCACTAGACCTGCTTGGCCAACTCTAAGGCTGGTTATATGAGAAATTAGGCAATAGGCCCTAGTGTGAGCTTATAGAAACTTATCTGGATTGGCATGAGTAGAATTATTACTGCTAGGCATGCTATTTATGATTTTATGATATGATGATTTACTGCTTATAAGCATGATTATATTTTCTTGCCAAGCCTTGGCTCACAGGTGCTAAATGGTGCAGGTATAGGAAAAGAAAAGCTGGACCAACCATGAGTTGGAGAGCTTTAGGGGTAGAGTGTACATATGTAGCCTGGTCATCTGCCACGACCGAGGTTATCAATGGGAACTAGGGTTGGACCCTGATTTTGCCACCTAGGTCGGCTTTTGTATACAATTTGGGTAATAAACATTTTAAACTCTGTTGGGATCCCATGTATTGAGATTATACGTTTTTTAATGAAATGTTTGACTTTTGACAAAAAAATTTAGTACCTAAACCTGTGGTTAGCTTCCATTATACGGTTTAAGTCCAAATGATTCATTTAGCGAGTTAAGCACTATTTAATTACATGGTGTAACGATCCTGGATTAGGAGAACATTACAACTTGGTATCAGAGAGGTTTAGGTTTAAAAGTTCCTAAAGATTGGCTGGGCATGTACACTTGCCACTGAGGACAAGCTCGACTTAGGGTTCGATAACTATTTATGTTAATCTGTATTTACCTGCCTATTTGACACATGAATGTCTTATTTGCATGCTTGATTAGGAAGCATGAGTTATACTGATAGGGCCTGACCCTTGACTATTATGTAGATGATAAAGGATGTGCTTATTAGCACTATTAGTGCTATGAATATTGAAGAATGTGCTTATTAGCACCATGATTGAGCATGAATGTGAACTGACTTGCTTATTAGCACGACTGCTATATGTGAAAGCTATTGAGCTGCTTATTATCACTGTTATTGCATGTGTATGCATAATTGATCAGTCTTGGACCGTGGGGGTGGTGCTAGGCACCGTTATTGTTGCCTGATGTGTCGAATCATGGATTACAGATTGACTTGGAAGTATGCTTCTAGGGCAATCAAATGAACCAGCCAGCACTGAAAGTCAGGTTAGAGACAATGACCAGGGTTAGAACCCTCCGTCGACTCCTGAGAATTGGCAACATGTGCTTGTTGATATGCATGCTAGGTTATAGAGGCAGGACGACGAGATCCGCCTACTGAGACAACAACAGGTTCCAGCAGGGAACGCTGCACCAGTTGTGCCACCTGTTGTGGCACCAATATTACCGCAATACCTGAAGGCTTAAAACGAGTGGGAGCCTCTCTATGAGTACTTCAGGAAACAACACCCTACTACCTTTGACGGAGGGCCAAATCCGCTACAAGCTGAGTAGTGGATGGGTATGAACACCTCCATCCTGGAATTTATGGGGGTGGCAGGTAATTACAGAGTGGCTTGTGCTACATTTATGTTTCGGCAGGATGCCCAAATCTGGTGGGAAGTAGTATCTCAGACCAGAGATGTAAAGACTCTGAGTTGGGAGGAGTTAAGAGAATTGCTCAATGAAAATACTATAACGATGCAGTCAGAGATGCAAAGACAGATGAGTTCAATAATTTGGTGCATGGAACCATGACTGTTACAAAGTACCCCCTGAAATTTGATAATTTGGCTAAGTTCGCTGCAGGCTTGGTTCTAGCTTATGTGATAAGAAAAGCGAGATTTGTTCAAGGGCTAAATGTTATGATAGTTCAGGATGTTAAAATTACTTCAATACCTGGAGTGACGACTTATGCTCAGGTAGTGGAGAAGGCCCTTACTGCTGAGTTCGCTGAAAACAAGATCTGGCGTGAGAATGCTGCCATAAGGGACATCAGGAGGGTGGGACCTCCCTTTATTAGAGCTGGTAGGGGAGAAGGCCCTAGAGACAAGAAGCAAAAGATCCCAGATACCATTACAGTTCAAGGCCTAGACAAGAGGCCACGGGGTTTGCAGGTTGGTCGCCAGGGTGGCAATGAGAAATGGAGGACTTATCCAGAATATGTTAGATGTAGGAGACGTCATCTGGGAGAGTGCCAGGTAAAGGCCTGCTTTTTATATGGTAGAGGTTGGGACCTTAAGAAAGATTGCCCAAGGGTAAAGTGGAAAAACCAAAGAAGGAGAATAGCTTGGGTCCAACTCAAGTGTTCGCATTGACACAATCAGAGTCTGATTCTCCACCTTCAATAGTGACAGGTCAACTTTCTAGTGCTGACACTTCTTATTCTGTTTTGATTGATTCTGAGGAACCACATCCCTTTGTATCTTGTAGGGTGATTGATAGGTTTTGTAGACCATGTGAATACTATACAGTGGGATTTGGGACTTTATTGCCTACTGGGGATCTGGTAGTCTCTAGGAGATGGGTTAGATCATTATTGGTTGAAATGGATAGCAGAGAGCTATCATTAGATCTCATTGAGCTGGTTCAAGAACTGTACCAATCAATATTTCAACCGTCCTCGTGAGTTTCTTAGCTCGTTGAACCTTGTACTTGAATTCCTTCTCAACCAAGTTTAAACATATTCTGATCGAGTTATTCATATACTAGTGTTAGTATATGTTCATTAATTTTTGATCTCTCACCGCCGCCGTAATGATCCAGGCTGCATCGGAGCCATCTAACGGGAGAATGCTCATCTCTTGAGCCACCTTGCCCATGCCAACAGATGTATTAATGAGATAATGTCTCGATTACCCCTTTTTGTAACCGACCATAATGTTGGAAGGAGGAAAAGTGGACCTCACAGGACCAGGTCCCACAGGCGTAATCATCCTAATGTAAGTCATTGTGTTCAGACCGCAACTCGTAGCTCTGTGCCATCGAAATGAACCCTTAGGAATGATCGACCTGCTCACAATCACAGGAATGAGCAAGCGCCTCATGCGGCTAGAACTCTACTCGATCAATCTGGGCAAGCGAGGCTACTTCTAGACGTACCAAAGTCCCCTCAAATCCTTCAGCATTAGTCTGATTGAGTGGTCAAGTGCAAATAAATGAGGAGGCATTACCACCAGTCTGAGAGATAAGAGTGGATGATGGATGACCTAGATTGGTGCGCCCTGATGGATGGCAGATTACTTTGCCAATAAGGCACCCGCCATCGCCAATTTGTCACCCAAAACCCTCGTGAGCATATGGGAATGTTCCAGCTCGCGAAGAGAATTGAAGAAACTCTGCTCATAGAGAAGTTACCTATGTTTCACAATCTCGGGATACATGAATCTGAGTTCGTGTGAATGACTTACCTCTGCAACCTCACCAGTGACCGGTGAGCTTTCAGGAAGGCAACTACTGGATGGAGAGCCGGCATGAGAGAAGGTCAGAGAGTATTCGCAATACACACTCTCAAAGCCAAGAAACCGACCTAAAAAGTCATTTGAACTCAACTCAGAATTTTCGCTCTAACCATTAGTCCAAACTGCGTGATCACCTAAACACGCAACGAAGATAGCAAGCTGGCAACAACGTTCTGAGTTATAATCAGACTAGACAAAATCCTTCAATAATGCGTGTGTTGATGCAATTTTTCACCAACAGTGGATTAAGAAATCTAAAAAATAGAGATATTAGGCTTTTGCTTAACCGTAATTGGATAAATAAAAAAGTATTAAGATCACCCACACTTTTTATGTGATTCGGTGGTTAAAATCCACATAGTCCGCAAGTCACCCTTATTAACCTGTTTGTTTCACCTTGTGAAATCGTCTGTCACAATTTCACTAGAGTTTCAGTATACAAAATGTTCTCCCCTTTTCTGTCCATTCTCCTCTGTATTTGTAGGGGATTCTGCCTGGACAGTTTTGGGTAACCGTGCATAAATATGGTAACATACATTTTTGGGTAACATCTCATTTACATAAATACATTAGGGCCTATTGATTTTATGTCCCCAATATCGGGTAATAAATGCAGAATAATATCTAATCATTAATGAGTGTATAATGAATCTCCTATTCTTTTGGGATCCTTCACTCTGTGTCATAATCATGCTTCTGCGAGCTGAACACTTCCTTCGACCTGGATGTCGAAGAACTAACCAGAACTGACAAGGGTCACTTTCAGAGTTTCACAAAGGCGATCTGGTTATCACACATCTCGAACTAAGTTGTTGGTGCAAGATTCGATCTGGAGACTATTCGGTTGTCGTAAGCTGTCAAGTTTTACTCGAGCTGCTCACTCCAGAGTTAGCTAAATGTTCTATCTGTACGCTTTCTTCATACACTTATCAGCCAACTGTACCCCGAACTGAGTAATTCAATTTGTATTTATTTTGGGGTACAACATTTTCCCCCCAAACTTCTGCTCGTGCATGTCGTCACTTATGCAATAGGTGCATGTTCGGGTTTCGAGTACTGTGACAACTATCTTGTCAACTTTTTGTCGTCACTTGGTTTATTTAATTCATGCCCATGGATCTTGAACTAATCTAATCGTGTTGCTTGGATCAGTTCCCAAAGTTTACATATAAAAAGTAGAACCAGACCTGAACCTTACAATCTTTGCATTAAAAAAATTTCCTCTTCTTTCT
This sequence comes from Humulus lupulus, assembly GCF_963169125.1. Classification (NCBI taxonomy): domain Eukaryota; kingdom Viridiplantae; phylum Streptophyta; class Magnoliopsida; order Rosales; family Cannabaceae; genus Humulus; species Humulus lupulus. Next base: position 109,043,691 of record NC_084796.1, read on the forward strand.
TCTCAAAATAATTTTAGAGCTTTTTGCGTTCCCTCATTTTCCAGAAGCTTCCAGGTTGTTACCTCTAGTGCTGCTATCATTTCCTCGACTGAAAAACCAAACTGTAGCATCATTATATTCGTTTTAAATTTCATCTCCTTATTTTTCAATAAGTTTTATGAAATTTTCCAGTATATTTTCTTACTTCAGTTCTGTTTGAGTTTAGTATGGGTTTTTGTTAGGCCAAAAACAATAGCACTAAGTCTTATTAGAAATAATGCACAAAAAGAAACAAGTGATTTTCTGTATTTAAAAGAGGATCGTCTAAGTATGTGATTGTGAAGATTTGAGGGTTTTCAGGTTCAGTTCTAGGTAGCTTAAGGGTTACGGTTTCTCGAGTGGTTTTGCATTAAGCCGCTTTCCAAAAAGGTTTGGATTTAACCGCGCGTCCGCACATGCATTGGCGCTAGGGGAAATCTTATCTCGTATATATCTTAGGTTGAATAGATTGAATACACAACCTCAGGTTGCGATACCTTTATCATCGTAGCAATGTTTTATATTAGGTTGCCTCTAACAGGCCGCTTTGTCGCCAAGCGAACTAAATTATGGCTAACCAGAAGAAGTCAGTGGCGAACTCTTCTTCCCAAAGTAAGAATAAGAGTAAGCAGATTGCATCTGAGACCCCTATTCCTCACTTCAGCCTAGAAGTGGATAGGGAGATCGTGGTTGAGCCCAACACCTTCTTTGAGGCCGAGCATATCGAATCTCGGATAAAGACTCAAGGCAAGGTGAATAAAATTTTACTGAGTGATGGGATCGAACTGGGGTCAAATGGTCTTGTTGTTCGCTCTCCAGTAGAGGGAGAGCAGAGCTGCACTCCGCTTCAGGATGACTTTGGGGCTTGGAGTGACGAGCACCTGAAGGCCGGTGCCTTTCTTCCCTTGGACCAGTATTTTGTAGATTTTTTAAACTACGTTGAACTGGCACTGTTCCAGCTCCCTCAAATTCGTACCGACTATTGGCGAGGCTAAAATATCTATTTTTGAAGCACGAGTGGGGGCTCCCCACCCCCACCGATATTATGTACTTCTTTTTCCTCAAGGCCAATCCTGAGTCAAAGGGATGATGTGATGGCTTCTACTACCTCACCAGATTCCCCATCACAGCCTCCATCATCGACCTCCCCAGCCACCTGAATGACTACAAGGATCAATTCTCTAGGTCAAACGGGTTCACGAACTGCACCCAACGATATTTCAACTGTCCTCGTAAGTTTCTCAGCTCCTTGAACCTTGTACTTGAATTCCTTCTCAACCATGTTTAAACATATTATGATCGCATTATTCATATACTTATGTTAGATAATGTTCATTAAATTTTGATATATTTTTGTTCCCCTTCACCTATTAAGGTATTATGGGGAACAACAAGGTTGAGGAAGCGACCTGGGATTTAGATTTAGACATGCGGGACCAGTATCCTGAGATGTTCACGTAAATTTCGAGGGCAAAATTTATATAAGGAGGGGATAGTTGTAATGTTCCGAAATTCCTAATAAGGCTTAGTGCCTTGATAAGGAGCCCGAGAGGGCAATACTGGAATATTATATGAATATTATGTTAATTAATTGGATATTTATGTGATTATGTGAAGTGCATGGGTTATATTATTATATAGCTGATTATGCATGTTTAGGAGTATTAAATGTGCGAAACCACCCCATTTTATTTAAAGAGACATATTTGTAATTTTGACCCGTTGAAGGTCTAATTTTAATTATATGATATTATGTTATTGAGACCACATTATTATATGGATATATTTGAGATATTCGGTAAGAGTCAGTCCTTTCGAGCAAGATAGCAGTTTAGTCACAACGGGGAATTTATACCTAGCTCGGGGTGATCTAAGGGGTATTTCAGTAATTTAGTGAGTTACCGGGACTCACTAGAGTATGAGTCATATTTTGGAAGAATTATTGATATTCCAGGTTTAGTGAAATTAACTGGGAATTTTTAGTGTAATGAGAGACAGGAGTGCAAAATGAAGGTTTTGCCCTTAGTAGACATTGAAGGAGAAGTTTGGCATTGAGGGTATTTTGATCTTTTGGACACTTAGGCTATTTTGCAACTGAGTTTATTAAATTAGGTCGCACGGGAAAAACAGAGTAAAACAAGGCATGGCATTCTCTTTCTCTCTCTCTCGTTTACTCTCTCACTTTGAAGGAAAGTAGAGTTCTTGATCTTAAAGCTTGGAAGCAAGCTAGCTAGGGATTTGGAATGAATCTACGCAAAGTTGGGAAGCTTGTGAGCTTGGTAATCATCAACAGAAACATTTTCAGGAGAGGTAAGCTCATGTTCTTAAGTTTAGTTTTATTAGTTTTTGAAGTTTTAGTGAATTTTGATGTTCAATTGAGTTTTAAGTTTAGTTTTGATATGTCTGAGCTGCTCGGATCATTATTATGGTTGAAATAGCTGAAAACCATGTTTTGGGATGGTTTTTGGAGGATTGGTGATTATGAAAATTGCTAGCTTTTCTGAGTTCTCCATGTCGCGTTGCAGCTCTGTTCTTGAGCGCTGTGGCCCTTATGAACTCAGAGGGACAAGCAGGTGCCTTGAACCACCTTGGTGCTAGGTAGGTTGTTCCGGGTTCGTGCCTTGTGGTTTTTGTCTCAGGGCTCTCTGACTTGTTGCGCCATGACCCAAATTGGGGGTCGCCACGACTTTAATTGGGGAAATAAGAAAAAATGGGTTTTGGGAACTAGGAACCCAAGTCTTAGGGCCCTGGAATGGTTCTACTACCGAGTTAGAAGAATGCATGGTTCAGGAGGCTAGGACTAAGTTCGGAAGCCTTTATTAGTTCATTCCTGATAGTTATTCATTGTTATGGTTGTGACTAGGGTGAACCGTTAGGCTCGAGAGGAAAGGACCGTACTTGGGGCTCGTCAAATACTATATACTCAGGACCTGAGGTAAGAATACTGCACCAGGTCTGTGTTTAGGGCTTGGCCCAATTATAGTACATGTTTATTACTATGCTGAGAATGTTTTATTAAACATGTTAATTGCGTTGTGTCTACCTGTGTTAAGTAATAACTACTTATCTGGTTTTCTAATTGTGAAGCTAGACTTATAGGTCAAGGATTCATCTATGTTATCTGATGAAAATCTTGGCTTATTAGTCAAGGACATACATGTTTTAGAAGGACTCGATTTATCAGTCGAAGGATAAAAGACCCAACTTATCAGTCGAAGGTTAAACGACTCGACTTATCAATCGAAGGCTAAAATACTCGACTTATTAGTCGAAGGTTAAAAGACTCGACTTATCGATAGAAGGTTAAAAGACTCGACTTATTGGTAGAAGGTTAAAAGACTCGACTTATCAATCGAAGGTTAAAAGACTCAGTTTATGAGTCGAGGGAGGAAATAGCTTGCTGGACACCGACAGATATGGTTAAACTAACCAGTAAGTGAGATATATGCTTGAACGACCCTAAGGCCGTCTGACATGTGAAGCGCCAGACCTGCTTGGCCAGCTCTAAGGCTGGTTATATGAGAAATTGGGTAATTGGCCCCAATGTGAGTTTATAGAAACTTATCTGGATTGGCATGAGTAGGGTTACTAGTGCTAGGCATGCTATTTATGATTTTGTGATCTGATGATTTACTGCTTATAAGCATGATTATGTTTTCTTGTTGAGCCTTGGCTCACAGGTGCTAAATGGTGCAAGTATATGAAAAGAACAGCTCGACCAACCATGAGTTGGGGAGCTTTAGGGGCAGAGTGTACATATGTGGGCTGGTCGTCTGCCACGACCGAGGTTATCAGTGGGAACTAGGGTTGGACCCTGATTTTGCCGCCTAGGTTAGCTTTTGTATACGTTTTGGGTCGTAACCATTTTAAACTCTGTTGGTATTCCATGTATAGAGATTAAATGCTTTTTAATGAAATGGTTGACTTTTGACTGAAATTTTTAATACCTAAACCTGTGGTTAGTTTCCATTACATGGTTTAAGTCCAAGTGACTCGTTTAGCGAGTTAAGCACTATTTAATTACATGGTGTAACAGCCCTGGATTAGGAGGACATTACAACGTGGTATATCATAGAGGTTTAGGTTTAAAGGTTCCTAAAGATTGGCTGGGCATGTACACTTACCGCTAAAGACAAGCTCGACTTAGGGTTCGATAACTATTTATGTTAATCTGTGTTTACCTGCCTATTTGACACTGTTATCCAATAAATCAGCATTGGTGACGTGGCAAATAATCTCTGGACACGTGGCTGACACCTGGAAGCGTCTGCTAGAGCATCGACCAGAAGACACAGTAGAGGCAGGGTAAGCCCTCTTACCCGTGACCAGTCTGGTCGATGGTTCCGTGTACAAGGCAACTTTTATGGGAAGATCTTTATGAATCCCGAATTTATCTCATACAATCTTTTGGATATCCGATTATTCAGGGAAGAATATCTGTGACAATCTCTTGTAACCCTCCTTGAGCCTATAAATAGCAAGAGATAGCTCAAAGGAAGGGACCTTTTTCTCGCTTTTTAGTCATTCAAAACTGTAGTAATTTTCCAAGTAAACTTGTATTGTTCTTCAGAGGTTAGTGAAACTCATTGAACCCAGGTTCTTTGATCACCCTTCTAATTCTTATATCAATATCAGTCTAAGTGGACGTAGGTCATTACCAGATCTTGGGGCCGAACCACTATAAATTGCTGTGTTTTCTTTACTTTTGTCATTACGTTCTTTTCTATACACTCATTCATATCAATCACGTTTCGACTCCGTGTCAGTTGGCCAAATCATGGGTCAACATTCTGGTGCTTTCCTTGAGAGATTGACTTATTGCTGTTAAGAAAACCAATGGCGAAAGCAGGAAAGAAAACTGGGCAGGCGGCCGCCGCTGCACCATCTAACCCGCCACCTCCTCCTCCCCCTGCAAGCATGGCGGAGGATGAGCCTCAACTGGACTTTGAAGAGGAGGATATGGATGATGCAACGCTGAAGAGTACTCTGGGCGCGTTGCAAGAAGAACTGGCTAATCTGAGGGCCAGTCAGGAGACCGCCGCTGAAGTTATGGCGCGGCAGCAGCAGGAGATAGAAAGGCAGCGCGCGGAATTGAGCGAAAGACAGGCGGAGGTGGATCGCCGCCAGAACGAAGCTATGGCAGCCCTGGAGGCAGCCTTGCTGATTGCAAGAAATCAAGCTGCACCTGCTTTACAGCCTGACCAACCGGTGAATGGGCCACCCCAGAGGGGTCCTAATCCGAGCCCACCGATTCAGCCTTCAAGTCCGCAAAGGCCCGAGCAGCCTCAGATGCCTCATGATGATGTCCCACAGGACCCTGAGGCGCAGCCACCATCCCAGGCTGCTCGGGGTAATCCCCCGCAACAGAGGCAGAATAGGGCCGAGCATCAGCCTCGCAGCCCTAGACGCCATGGGGATGATGGGCCGAACCTACCGAACAGAGGTCGGTACCCTCCTGACAACAGGAGAGACTCAGAGTTAGGCTCTGTGGTCCGGGGCCCCCCACGGCACGCTGATGCACGGGGACACCACGACCAGCGCAGACCACCCTCTAACGCTCGGGATGGTTCAGCCAGGAACGGGCCTCGAGGGAACAGCCGATCTCACCATAGCCAGTCAAGATTCAGAGATGGCCACAGATACAATGAAGCTGACTCAGGCAAGGGAAATGCCGGCGGGAGGAATGGAGAAAGAGGTAAAAGAAGGAGCCAAGTACCTCAAGACGACCAGCCAAATAGACGGGATGCTGGGGGGCAGCCCAGACAAAATAATGTCTTCAACCGGCTCGGTGGAAGCGAGCAGCGAAGAAGAGAGGAGGACCTGAGAGATGTGCTCAATGATCGTCGCGAGAAGCACGGCGAGAACATCCCCCCAGCAATAGAGGCCACCGCAATTCCTACCGCAGTGCAAGCCCAGATAGACGCACTCAATCAGGCTGTGCAGCAGTTGGTCGGGGGTAGGACTTCTTACATCGACCACGATAGGAGGAAAGGCACTCCTTTCGTCCAAAGGATAGCTAAAGCTGAAACTCCCAGCAAGTTCAAGATGCCTACGCTCCCAAACTTTGATGGATATGGGGACCCAGTCTCACATGTGAATAAGTTTGAGATTCAGATGGACATTCAGAAAGTGTTCGAAGACGCTTGGTACAGGATCTTCCCTGCAACACTTTCTGAAGCAGCCCAGGAGTGGTTCTTTAAGTTTCCGCCTGCAGGCATAGTTTCCTGGGAAATGTTCGTAAGGGAGTTCTACGGACAGTTCTATGCGGGTCGTGTGCACCCAACCGAAGCAAACCAGCTAGTCGAGATTCGCCAGCAGGACGGAGAGTCAGTGAAGGATTACGTCCAACGTTTTATGCGAGCGGCAGCTGGAGCAAAAACAGTAGGAGACGAAGGCAAGATGATGGCCATTACCGCGGGGGTAAAACGTTGCTCTCCCCTCTGGAAAAGTCTCTGAAAGGAAGGAGTTAAAACAACCCAAGAATTCTTGGACTGAGCTGATCGTTACATCAAGCTCGAAGAGGCCATTGCTGATGATGGAAAACCCTCGAACAAGGGTAAGAAAGCCGCCGAACCCGCCAAAGCCGCCAATAGTTCTAAACCTAACGGCAACGGTAAAGGTAACGGAAATGGCAACAGTAATGGCAAGAATGGTGGGAAACGGTCGTATAACGAGCCTTCCACCTCTGACAACAAACGAGCCAAGGGTAATCATTATGAACCTAGGTTCACTAACTACACTGCCCTCGTTGAGTCTCGGGGAGAGGTTTACCAGGCCACAAGCTCTAGTGTGCCTTACAAGAAACCTGGACCCATTCGAAAGGACGTTTCGAAGAGAGACATTACCAAGTTCTGTCGTTACCATAACGACTACGGACATGACACTAACGAATGCAACCAGTTAAAAGACGAAATTGAGTTCCTTATTAGACAAGGACACTTGAGAAGGTACGTACGAGCCTCGGGAAGTTCCCAACGAGAAGCTCCAGGTGGCAACGAGCAGGCGTCCATACGCCAACGCTCGCCACCATTACAGCCTGCCCCCGTGGCCGGAACACTCTTAACCATCTGTGGAGGCCCGCACCTCGCGGGAAATAGCGGAAAGGCCAGAGAACGATATGCCCGGACTCTGCGCCACTACCAGGACATCGAGATGATGACTGTGGAGGACCGTGCACCAAAAAAGGCTCGGTTAGAGGAGGATGAGATTACCTTCTCTGAAGGCGATGCCCGACACGTCCGGTTCCCACATTCCGATCCGCTGGTCGTGGACATCCAGATGGCCAATATGATGGTAAAGAGAGTACTGGTCGATACAGGAAGTTCAGTGAACATCCTGTATAAGTCAACACTGGAACGCATGAAGTTGTCCGTAAAAGACTTGGAGCCCTGCAATCAAACAATATATGGCTTCTCTGGAGAAGGACTCGCCCCGGCCGGGATGATCAAGCTTCTAGTAACGACGGGTACAACGCCCGCAACAAGGACATTACTCGCCACCTTTGTAGTGGTCGATTGTCCTTCGACGTACAACGCCGTTATCGGAAGACCCACACTGGTCGGTCTACGGGCCGTCATCTCTATGTGGCACCTAGCCATGAAATTCCCAACAGACGCGGGGGTAGGACGCGTCTTAGGAAACCAAAGGGAAGCCAGGGAGTGCTACAACGCCTCAATCACAAAGGCGAAAAGTGGAACGCCAAAGAGCACGACCTCAGACCAGTTGCAGATGGCAGTAGATGCGCAAGCCCAATCAGGTGGTGAAGCCAACAAATAGGGTGTTGCCCAAAGTGAGGATATAGATTTGGATCCTCGCTTTGGGGATTTTGAAGAAAATGTTGGACCCGTCGAGGACCTGGAGGAGGTCCAACTCGACAATAAAGACCCGACCAGAGTCGTGAAGGTTGGGAAAAATTTAGAGTCTACCACGAAGCATGCGCTGGTGGAATTCTTGAGTAGGAACCAGGAAGTTTTCGCCTGGTCACATATAGACATGGTGGGGATAGATCCTACAGTAATCAGCCATGTCTTGAACATAGACAAAACTTTCCCACCCGTGCAACAAAAGAGAAGGCTGCTCGATAGAGATAGATCAAGAGCCTTGAAGGAAGAAGTCGAAAGACTTAAGGAGAATGGATTCATCAGGGTAGCGTTTTATCCCTCGTGGGTCTCGAATCCGGTACTGGTCCCCAAACCTAATGGCAAGTGGCGTACTTGTGTGGATTTTATGGACCTCAATAAAGCCTGCCCAAAAGACTACTTCCCACTCCCGAGGATCGACCAGCTGGTCGATGCAACTGCAGGACACGAGATCCTCTCATTCATGGATGCATATTCAGGCTACAACCAGATTAGCATGCATCCCCCTGACGAGGATCACACCAGCTTTCGGACCGATACAGGCTTATATTGTTACAAAGTCATGCCCTTCGGACTGAAAAATGTAGGTGCGACTTACCAACGGCTAGTCAACCACATGTTTAAAGAGCTGATCGGTGTAAACATGGAGGTATATGTGGATGACAAGTTGGTAAAGTCTAAGAAGGCAGAAGGGCACGTGAGGGATCTACAAGAGTGCTTCAATGTGTTAAATAAGTACCAGATGAAGCTGAATCCCCTCAAATGTTCCTTTGGAGTCGAATCAGGGAAGTTTTTAGGGTTTATAGTAAACTCAAGAGGAATCGAAGCCAACCCTGACAAGATAAAAGCCCTGATCGACATGAATTCGCCGGAGAAAATCAAAGATGTACAAAGTTTAACCGGAAGGATCGCTACCCTGAGTAGATTCATCTCCAAATCAACTGACAAATGTGTCCCTTTCTTCAATCTACTCAGGGGCAATAAGAAGTTTGAATGGACAGGAGACTGCGAGCAGGCATTCCAGGCCTTAAAAGCTCATTTGGCGCAACCTCCCATCTTGTCAAAGCCAATTGAAGGAGAAACTTTGTATATTTACCTGGCGATTACTGAAGTTGCTGCTAGTGCGGTACTAGTATGGGAAGAAGAAGGCATACAGAAAGCAGTCTACTATATCAGCAAACGGCTGATTGGTGCAGAATTAAGGTATCCGCCAATCGAAAGGTTAGGATATTGCTTAATTCTAGCCTCTAGGAAGTTGCGTCCTTACTTCCAAGCCCATCTTATCACAGTTTTAACCGACCAGCCCCTTCGGCAAGTCCTCCAAAAACCTGAGGCGGCTGGAAGATTGTTAAAATGGGCAGTCGAACTAGGGCAGTTCGATGTAACTTATTCACCGCGAGCAGCAATAAAGGGAAAAGTCTTGGCTGATCTTGTTGCGGAGTTCACCGAACTCCCAGGCAGGGAGCAGTGCGATTAGCCTGAAGCGCTCGTACCTCAAGACATAACTCCTTCGTGGAAGCTATTCACGGATGGTTCATCCAACGAATCCCACGCTGGAGCGGGAGTGATATTGATAACGCCGGAAGGGCATCGATTTCACTGCGCAATCAGGTTCGACTTCGCAGCATCAAACAATGAAGCGGAATACGAAGCACTCCTCGCTGGGCTGAGAATGGCCAAAGATATGAGCATAAGGACGCTTGATATTTACAGTGACTCTCAGCTAGTCGTGAATCAAGTCCTGGGAGAATATCAAGCGCGGGGCTTAAAGATGATGGCCTACCTGAATAAAACGAAGGATTTACTAGCCCAGTTTACAAAGTACACCCTCCAGCAAATTCCGCGAGACCAGAATTCGAATGCAGACGCCTTGGCTAAACTCGCGAGCGCAAAGGATGCTGATACCTTGAACATAGTTACAGTAGAAAGACTGAGTAAGCCAAGCATTGAAGCGGCCGAAGCCAATATGGAGATTCGTATAGAAGATACGTGGATGGCGCCATACTTGGAGTATCTGACGAATGGCACACTGCCAACAGATAGAAACAAAGCCAGAACTCTGCAAAGGCGGGCTGCTAGGTACATACTGGTTGATGGCATTATGTACCGAAGAGGATATTCAATGCCACTACTCAGGTGCGTTACACCAGAAAAAGCTAAGGAACTCATGAAGGAGGTGCATGAAGGCTTCTGCGGGGATCACGCTGGGGGGCAGAGTTTGGCAAAAAAGATTCTAAGGCAAGGCTACTTCTGGCCAACAATGAACGAGGATTCAATGGAGTATGTATGAAGATGCGACAAATGTCAAAGGTTCTCCAAGATTCCACGAGCAGCTCCAAATGAACTAAAACAGATGCAGAGCCCGTGGCCTTTCGCGGTATGGGGGATAGATTTGATTGGATCCCTTCCCACAGGGAAAGGCGGAGTAAAGTACGCAGTTGTGGCAGTTGATTACTTCACCAAATGGGCCGAAGCTGAACCACTCACAACCATCACGACCAAGAAAGTCCTTGACTTCATCATCAAGAACATTGTATGCCGGTATGGTCTGCCCAGGAAGATAGTTTCAGACAACGGGACCCAGTTTGACAGCGACTTATTCACCGATTTCTGTGAAAGGCATGGCGTTATTAAAAGTTTTTCTTCAGTCGCACACCCCCAAGAAAATGGGCAAGTTGAAGCCGTGAACAAAACCCTCAAAGACACCCTGAAGAAAAGACTTGAAGAAGCTAAAGGAGCGTGGCCAGAGCAGTTGCCTGAAGTCCTATGGTCATATAGAACATCTCACCGAACAGCAACAGGCCATACCCCATTTTCCTTGGCCTATGGATATGAGGCCATGTTGCCTGTCGAGTTAGATCCCCCCTCACATCAGCGTTTGACTTACGACCAGGACCAGAACACCCAGCTAATGATGGAGTCCCTAGACTCGATCGACGAAATGCGAGAAAAATCTCAACTTCGAGTTGCTGCTTACCAGCAAAAAGTCGCTCGGTGCTTTAACTCCAAAGTTAAAGAAAGAAAATTCAACGTCGGTGACTTGGTGCTACGATGAGTTTTCTTAAATACCCGCGACCCCACTGCTGGAGTGCTCGGACCTAACTGGGAAGGACCTTATCAGATTGAAGAAGTCCTTCACCCAGGCACCTACAAACTGGCACGCTTAAACGGAGGTCTCGTTCCACGTTACTGGAATGGAGAACACCTGCGCAAGTATTATCAATAAACAGTCCTTTTTAAAGGACTGGCTTGTGTAAAGATTTTCAATTTTTTTTACAAGTTTTGCAAAGAGGGTTAGCCACGCTGTATGGCTAACTGCTCGTATATGTAAGGTTCTATTAAAGAATCACTCGTAAAGACATGTTTAGTCCATTTTTAATACGAGATTATAAGGGACTGTGCTCAGCCAGTCATTCTTGCCAACCTTTGTGAATTTATATTTACAAGTATTTGTTCATTACGTGTGTTGTTTTGCTGTATTACAAGTATCAATTTTCATACGAATAGAAATGTTCGAACAGACCATGGTCAGGGCAAGTGACCAAGGACCTAAAGCTCCTCGATCACTTGGGGGGCATATAAGGCACATCGATAGCAAAGCATACTCTCAAGGTATGTAAACACATGAACAAAATAAGTGAAAGCATGCTACAGTACTTAGAGTATTTTTCAAAATTTATGTTTTGTTAAATCATGGCAAAGTACTATGCTAAGTTCGGTCATACGGACAAATGTTATAATAAGTAAAAATATTATAGCACCAAGATTTAAGCTTTTACACCGCAAGCATCGCTGCTTGGATGTAACTGTTCAGGAAAAAGGATTTACTGCCCGTGCAGCAAAGTTTAAAAAGAAACTATTGTCTTTACATCACGACCCGTAGGTCGTATACCCAAAGAGAAAGAAAAAATAAATGAGAAGAATTCAAGAGGCATTCGGGGCCGGAGGGTCCTGGGCAGCATCTTGGTTAGTCGCGTCCTCGACAACTTCTTCTTCTACACCAGCGACGCTTGGAGTGGCAGGGGTTGCAGCTCTTGCCTCCTCTTCGGCCAGTTGGGCAACACATCGAGCCAACTCCGCATTTCTGACTTCCTCTGAAAGGTAACTAAAGTCAGCACCCTGATTGTGTTTCCAGAAATTGTAGAAACATCGAGTGTCGTCCTCTTGTACTTTTCTAGATTTTTGGAGTTGTCAAGCTCCAACTGCTTCACCTTGCCCCCGAGAGTGAGAATGGCCTCGTCCTTGGTCTTGAGTACCTCCCCCAAATGCTTGATTTCGCGGAGATGAGCTTTGTTGAAATCTCGGTACTCCTGCCTCAACTTGACCGCTGCTTCCTTCGCAGCTTCAGCCTCTGACAGCTTAGTCACCGCCGCATCCCTGTCTTGGACCACTGCCTCCAACTCCTTGGCATGCCTAGCCTCAGCAGCCGATAGCTCCTCGGCCACCTTCACCTGATACCTCTCGATGGCTTTTGCCTCGGCCTGCTCGAGGTAAGCCTGGGCTCGGGTACGAGCAGTAGTGGCAGAAAGTAAGGCCTGTGTACAAAGAAAAAGGAGTTAGAACTTATCATAAGGACTAAAAAACTAAAGCTTGAAGAGTAAAGAAGTACTTACGCTGGAGATTTTGTTCAGAGCCCTATTCAGGATCTGGTCGACTGGCAGCTCTTCAGCTTGGACCATTGCGGCCCTAACATGGTCGCCTTTGCCGATGCGATCGAGGCAGTCCCTGGCAGATCGAATGGCGCGGCTCATGAGTCTGGCCCCATGAGCCTCTTCACGAGAAAGCTACTCTCTGGCAGGTGCGGCTGGAGGGTTCGACGAGGCAGGAGCATTTTGCTGCTCGGAAGGAACTGGAGGAGGGGTAGGAGCTCGCCCGGTAGGCGCAGGACTTTGCCCAGTTGGCGTGCCTTGAGGAGGGTCTTCTGATCGACCCTTCTTAGCTGGAGGGCCTCGACTGGATTCACCAGTTCTCTTCTTAGGCTTTCGTTGGAGTTGAGGAACTTCCTCTTCGTCCTCAGCCTGATACATGTCGAAGATGTTGGGAGTCGACATATCTGCATGCAAGTAAACACAAGAAGTTAAGAAAAAAAAAAGGCAGGTGAAAGTAGGCTATACAACAAAAAGAAGGTAATAAAGTAAATACCCGAGCTACAACTACTGGTCGCTACACTATTGACTCTATTAGTCATATACTCATTATCTGGCATGAAGAAGTCTGGCCCTAGATTTGGAGCATATGTAAAGTTACCATCCCCGTCAAACATATGACAGGGAATTGGCAAACCATTTAAAAGCGGAATAACTTTACCATTGTCATCGGAAGATTCTCCCAATTCAACAATAGGCTCTTTGGCCTTTTCTTTCCCCTTGCCTTGGGGAGCAGAAGGCCTTTCTGCGGAAGGGCTACCCGTGGGTTCCCTGATCGTAACTCCTGTTGGCCTCCTCCTAGGAGGAGGCACAGGAGGTTGCTGCTCGGGAACCCCTCGGCAGTGGCTTCGTCCACCACGGACCCTCTATTTTCATGGCGAGGAGCCAGGAGGCCAGACGACCTCAAGTTCTTTTCAGTTTTCAGGGTCTTGACACATTTTGCTGCATCAGACATCCTGGCCAGGGTGTTAGACCTCAACACCATGTCTGGTGTTGGGGTCGGACGTAACCAAGGGCCTGAAAAAACAGATTAAGTCTGAGAAAAATGAAAGGAAACACTTTAGGTTAAAAGTATCGACCAATCAAGGACAAGCTCCTACCTCCTCGGGTAAAGGCCAAGTTGTTGCTGGTTATGTCTGGAGTAAGGAAATACTCCCTATTGTAGTGCCCCACGTTTGATATATGGGTAGTGCCACTCAAGAACGTCCGGCCGGTCTCCTGGTGGCAGAAGTGGAAAAAGCCCGTCCCGTTGTGCTGTGGGTTAGACTTAAGGTCAAAAAGATAGTTGACCTCGTGGGGCGAAGGTTCTGGCCATTTGTTAAGTTTATACAGGATATAGAGTGCGGCCAGCATCCTATATCCGTTTGGAGTTATTTGGAAGGGGGCGACACCGAAATAATTGGCCACCCCCACAAAAAAGGGATGAAGAGGGAGATAAGCTCCCGCCTCAATGTGATACCGGGACCAGGCGTTGTTCGCCCCTCCTGGACGGTTAGCCCTCTGGTCCGCGGTAGGACGTATAATGGTTATCCCCGTGAGGGGGAATTTCCTGAAGCAGTTAGCGACCATTCGAAGGGTCACTGAACTGGCTGGGGAAGTATACCACTTGACATCAGGCGGATTCCGATGTCGAGGGCGGGCCCTAGTTTGGATGTTAGGGTCAGGAACGAGATTTTCTCGACCACTGGTCGAGGGAACCCTAGCCTGCGAATCAGGCTGGGCAGGAGAGTTTGAGTTGCTTTCGGATCCAGGTCTTTTCTTGCCAGTAGACTTGGAGCGGGCCATGGGAGAGGAAGGATGAGGTCTGGAAGAGGATCGCGAGAAAGGAATCTCGTGGACACGGTCAGCTGGTTGTTCTTCTCCCTCGAGCAGCTGGGCAAGAAGGTCGTCGTCGATGGGTCTTTCACCTCCCCACAAATCTGGCATTAAAATCTGCAAACAGAAGAATGGGGAGGTGAGGATATAGAACTTTAAAGGGCTTTTTAGAATAATGCTGGTCGAGTATAAAAGTTAGGCTTTTATACAACAACATTCTAACAAAAAGCTAAATCTTTCTACATGAATAGTTTGAAAAACTGATCAAAGGGTGAAAGTAAAAAGTTTTTCTGAGAAAGCTTTTTCAACTCCCCTTAGGGCGGGAAAAATTTATTTTTCAACTGGCTTAAAAATCGAAATGTTACTTCGGTTTTACGTCCTAAAAAGCATGATCCTGGATTTTAAACTAACTTGTAAATCTATTTTGCCTACAAAACGTCCTGTCTACAAGCATCTTAAACGAGAAACAAAAAGACCTAAACAGTACACCATCAGAAGCATGCACCGCGAGAAATTAGAAGCATGGGGTTTCGAAAACTTACCAAGAAAAGTGATCGTGAAGGTGGAAGGAAGGTCTTCGGAGATTAAAGAGCCCACGGTCTGAGTCTTGGAAAGTGCAGGAAAACGGTCTCCGGAGGAGGTTAAAGCTCTGGTTTTTAGGGTTTTCTGCAAAGATAATGGCGTGCGTAAAAAGAAAGAAGAGGCTTCGACGGTCTTATATAAGTATTCTCTGATATTAAAAAAGTGTAATCATTAGTTTTCCTTTTTCTAAGTATGGGGAAACGGGATGGCCATCGAAATCGTTTCTGGGGAACTAAAAAGACATGATTAGACAGAAGTGGGTTGCTTTTTTCTAGAACACACGAAGGGTTCTGACACGTCAGGAGGGGTTACCGAAGAGTCTTTCGTTCAAAGTTTATTTGCTGTTCGTAGTAAATAAACTTTGGGGGGAAAATGTTATCCAATAAATCAGCATTGGTGACGTGGAAAATAATCTCTGGACACGTGGCTGACACCTGGAAGCGTCTGCTAGAGCATCGACCAGAAGACACAGTAGAGGCAGGGTAGGCCCTCTTACCCGCGACCAGTCTGGTCGATGGTTCCGTGTACAAGGCAACTTTTATGGGAAGATCTTTATGAATCCCGAATTTATCTCATACAATCTTTTGGATATCCAATTATTCAGGGAAGAATATCTGTGACAATCTCTTGTAACCCTCCTTGAGCCTATAAATAGCAAGAGATAGCTCAAAGGAAGGGACCTTTTTCTCGCTTTTTAGTCATTCAAAACTATAGTAATTTTCCAAGTAAACTTGTATTGTTCTTCAGAGGTTAGTGAAACTCATTGAACCCAGGTTCTTTGATCACCCTTCTGATTCTTATATCAATATTAGTCTAAGTGGACGTAGGTCATTACCAGATCTTGGGGCCGAACCACTATAAATTGCTGTGTTTTCTTTACTTTTGTCATTACGTTCTTTTCTGTACACTCGTTCATATCAATCACGTTTCGACTCCGTGTCAGTTGGCCAAATCGTGGGTCAAAAGACACATGAATGTCTTATTTGCATGCTTGATTAGGAAGCATGAGTTATACTGATAGGGCCTGGCCCTTGATTATTATGTAGATAGCACTATTAGTGCTATGAATATTGAAGAATGTGCTTATTAGTAACCTGATTGAGCATGAATATGAACTGACTTGCTTATTAGCACGACTGCTGTATGTGAAAGCTATTGAATTGCTTATTAGCACTGTTATTGCATGTGTATGCTCAATTGATCGGTCTTGGACTGTGGGTGGTGCTGGGCACCGTTATTGTTGCCTGATGTGCCGAGTCATGGGTTGCAGATTGACTTGGAAGTATGCTTCTAGGGCAATCAAATGAACCAGCCGACACTGGAAGTCAGGTTAGAGGCAACGACTAGGGTTAGAACCCTCCGCCGGCTCCTGAGAACTGACAACATGTGCTTGTTGATATGCAGGCTAGGTTATAGAGGCAGGACGAAGAGATCCGCCTACTTAGACAACAATAGGTTCTTGCAGGGAACGCTGCACCAGTTGTGCCACCTATTGTAGCACCAATATTAGAGCAACAGCCGAAGGCTTAAAACATGTGGGAGCCTCTCTATGAGTACTTCAGGAAATAACACCCTCCTACCTTTGATGGAGGGCCATATCTGCTGCAAGCTGAGTAGTGGATGGGTATGAACACCTCCATCTTGGAATTTATGGGGGTGGCAGGTAATTATAGAGTGGCCTATGCTACATTTATGTTTCGGGAGGACGCTCGAATTTTGTGGGAAGTGGTATCCCGGACCAGAGATGTAAAGGCTCTATGATGGGAGGAGTTCAGAGAATTGTTCAATGAGAAATGCTATAATGATGCAGTCAGAGCTGCAAACGAAGATGAGTTCAATAATTTGGTGCGTGGCACCATGACTGTTACAGAGTACCCCCTGAAATTTAATGATTTGGCCAAGTTCGTTGTATACTTGGTTCCAACTTATGTGATAAGAAAAGAGAGATTTGTTCGAGGGCTAAATGTTATGATAGTTCGGGATGTTCAAATTACTTCAGTACCTAGAGTGATGACTTATGCTCAAGTAGTGGAGAAAGCCCTTATTGCTGAGTGGCTAAAAACAAGTACTGGCATGAGAACACTACCATAAGGGACATAAGGAGGGTGGGACCTCCCTTTATTGGAGCTGGTAAGGGCGGAGGCCCTAGAGACAAGAAGAGGAAGATCCCAGATACCATTACAGTTCTAGGCCCAGACAGGAGGCCACGGGGTATACAGGTTGGTCGCCAGGGTGGTAATGAGAGCTGGAGGACTTATCCAGAATATGCCAGATGCAGGAGACGTCATCTGGGAGAGTGTCGGGTGAAGGCCTTCTTTTTATATGGTACATGTTGGGACCTTAAGAAATATTTCCCAAGGCTGAAGAAGGAAAAACCAAAGAAGGCGGATAGCTTGGGTCCAGCTCGAGTGTTCGCATTGACACAATCAGAGGATGAGGCTCGACCTTCAGTAGTGAAATGTGAACTTTCTAGTGCTGGCAATTCTTATTTTGTTTTGATTGATTCCGAGGCAACACATTCCTTTGTTTCTAGTTGGGTGATTGATAGGTTTTGTAGACCTTGTGAATACTATGCAGTGGGATTTGGGACTTTATTGCCTATTGGGGATCTGTTAGTGTCTAGGAGATGGGTCAGATTATTATTGGTGGAAATGGATAGCGGAGAACTATCAATAGATCTCATTGAGCTAGTCATGGAAGACTTTGATATGATATTGAGTATGGATTGGCAAGCCAAGTATGGGGCAACCATATATTGTATGAAAAAGATGGTAACCTTTGAACTTGAGGGCGATGCCCCATTTGTATTTGTGGGAACAATGCACAGACCCCGTATTCCTATGATATCAGCATTGAGAGCTGGAGACTTATTGAGGTGGTTGCATGGGATTCTAGCTAGTGTGGTAGATACCACTAGGGTTATGCCAGTTGGACCCGAGGAGACTAGGTTAGTTTATGAGTTTCTGGATGTATTCCCATGACAGTTACTAGGGTTACTGTCCCACAGCGAGGTAGAATATGTCTTTGAATTGACATCAGGGATAGAGCCAGTATCTAGAGCACCATACAAGATGGCTCCAGTAGAGTTAAAGGAACTGAAGGTTCAGTTACAGGAGTTACTGGACTTGGGTTTTATCAGGCCCAGTTTTTCGCCATGGGGTACGCCAGTTTTATTTGTGAAGAAGAAAGATGGCACTCTAAGGATGTGTATTGATTACAGAGAGCTGAATAAGCTGACTATCAAGAATAGGTATCCGCTTCCAAGGATCGATGATTTATTTGATCAACTATAGGATAAGACAGTATTTTCAAAGATTGATCTTCGATTTGGTTATCACCAGCTGAGGATCAACGATGAGGGCATTTTGAAGATAGCCTTTCATACTTGGTATGAGCATTATGAGTTTTTAGTCATGTTGTTTGGATTGACTAATGCCCGGGCAACTTTCACGGATCTGATGAACATGGTGTTCTAGGATTTATTGGACATGTTTGTAATAGCCTTCATCGACAACATTTTGGTTTATTCTCAGTCGGAGATAGAGCATGAATAACATCTCTGGTTGGTATTACAGAGGTTGAGGGAGCATAGATTGTATGCAAAGTTCCATAAGTGTGAGTTCTAGTTATCTCAGGTGACATTCCTCGGTCACATAGTCAACATAGATGGAATTATGGTGGATCTAGCCAAGATAGAGGCGGTCAGGGATTGGCCAAAGCCAAGTAGTGCTTCAAAGATTCGAAGTTTCCTTGGATTGGCAGGATATTATCAATGTTTTGTGGAAGGGTTCTCAAAGATTGCAACACCATTGACAGAACTAACACGCAAGAACTTGAAGTTTTTGTGGTCAGATAGATGTGAGAACAACTTCCAGGTGTTGAAGCGACGGTTGACAACTGCTCCAGTTTTGTGTCTTCCTTTAGATCAGGAGAAGTTTGTGGTTTACTGTGACGCGTCGAAGCAACAGTTAGGCTATGTCCTTATGCAGGCTAGAAAGGTGATTGCCTATGCATCACTATAGTTGAAGGATTATGAATAACGATACCCTACACATGATCTAGAGTTAGCAACGGTGGTATATTCTTTGAAGGTATGATGACACTACCTTTATGGAGAGAAGTGTGAGATATACACTGACCACAAGAGCTTGAAGTATTTCTTTACTTAGAGTGATCTTAATAAGAGGCAGAAGCGTCAGCTGGAGTTAGTGAAAGATTATGATTGTGAGATTCTTTACCAGCCAGGGAAAGCCAACGTGGTGGCTGAAGCCTTGAGACAGAGAGGTCCGGGACAACTATTTAGCTTGAAGAAAATATAAATGGAATTGGCAGAGGAGATGACTAGAGCAAATATAGAGTTGGTGGTGGGCCAGTCATCTAACATCACCTTGCAGTCCACTCTTTTGGAGAGGATTAGAGAGGGTTAGATGAATGATCTTCAGTTGAGGAGGCACAGGGAGGACTTCCTAGATGGAGTGGCTAGGGATTACACTATCTCAGAGATGGGTTTACTGAGGTACATGGGGCGGATTTGTGTTCCAATGGACTCTGCTATCAGACGGGAGATTCTGGATGAATCTTATACTATGCTGTACTCACTCTATCCAGGCACCATGAAGATGTATCAGGATTTGAAATCGCTATACTGGTGGCTTGGGATGAAGAAAGATGTAGTTGAATATGTGGCTAAATGCTTGACGTGTCAGCAGGTAAAAGCTGAACACCAGAGACCAACATGGCTATTATAGCCTTTGGGTATGGCTGAGTGGAAATGGGAGGACATTACTAGGACTTCGTAGTGGGGTTACCCAGGACAGTGTGTAACGCCCTGAATAGCCAAGACCATTACACTGTGTGTTTATAGAAGTGCGAGACTTGCTAATCAAGTCATTTAATTAAAAACGTGTTACTGAAACTATAATGGAACTAGGGTTAAAAGATTTTGGCCTTAAAAGTCGCATTTCTTTTAAATATCAATTCTTGTTTACACGGGATCCCAAAAACAATAGAATTAAAACCATTTACAAAAGATTCAAGAATTAAATACAGTATTAGCCATATTAAGGAAAAATAGACAGTTAGGCAATCTCTATCCTGATCCACTCCTCGGCCATGGCGACCGAACAACTGGCTATGTACATTCAGCCCCGCAGCTCTCCATCTCAGGACTGGTCTAACTTGCCTTTGCCTTTACCTGCACCACGTAGCACCCGTGAGCCAAGGCCCAGCAAGAAAACATAATAACAGAGCATAAGCAATCAATAGGCAATCCAATATTTCATAAACATGTTCTCAACCATATAAATATTCAGAATAACCAAGTATTCAGCAAAACACAATCAAAACTTCAAAGTTTAAAGCTTAGAATTTTATACCTTTGATGGAAATTTGATTTCAAGTTAGCCTCTAGACCTCCTTAGCTTGTTCTTCCTCAATTCCTTGGCTTGAATTCCCCTAGAGTTCCCATTAGCTCAGCTTAGACCCCATAGCTTAAACAAGCCAAACCAGAAACTGAAAACTCCAAAGTCTTACCTTAAGTATTGGTGTGTTCCTACTAATCCCTTGCCAACCCTTCAAGCTTAGCTCATAATTCTTGTTGCTTAGCCTAACCTAGCTCCCCTCTGAGCTTTGCTCCAAGAAAACACAAGAAAATGGTGAAGGAGATCACCAACCGACCCTTAGAAAAACTGCTCTGTTTTCTTCCCTTTCTTTTTCTTTCTTTTCCTTATTTTCTTTCTTTCCTCAGACTTCTACATTATTCTACCATTTCCACTAAGTATAAAGCCTTCGCATACTTACCTCTTGTAAGCCAAATGACCATGATGCCCTCCCTTTTAATTTTAAACCTCTGAATGCATCTAGGGCATTTTGGTCATTTCACCCCAACTCTCGCTTATTCCTCGAATGTCTCTAGTATTCACCGCTTAATTCCCGTCACCTAACTAACCTCCAATTATATTTCTCAATACCAAATAATTGCCAATATGTTACCTACATTCCCAAAAATACTCCCTAGCTCGCCCCGAGCCGGGTATAAATCCCCACCGTGACTTTTTCGCTAACTCGCTCACTAGGATCATCTTGACTCACAGATTATAAATATATCCACATAATAATGTGGTCTCAACATTTATCGCATATATATATGTACAGTTATGCCCTCAACGGGCCAAAATTATAGTTATGCCCCTTCTAACCTGATTAGGGCCCACATGCATACTAATACACATAGTCATGCATCTCAAATATTCAAATAGTCATATATCATACTTTTAATCATTAAATCACATATATTCCAATTATGCCCTCCCAGCACACTAACCAAGGCCCTTAAGCCTTATTAGTAAATTTGGGTCGTTACAACTATCCCCTCCTAATGAGAATTTCGTCCTCGAAATTTACCTGAATAACTCGGGATATTGATCCCGCATCGCTGTCTCAAGCTCCCAGGTCGCTTCCTCGACCTTACTATTCCTCCACAACACTTTAACAAGAGGAATCGTCTTATTCCGCAATACTTTATCTTTCCGATCCAAGATCTGAACTGGTTACTCTTCATAAGCCAAATCTGTCTGTAACTCCAAATCTTCATACCTTAATACGTTAGTTACATCTGAGACGTACTTCCGGAGCACAGAAACATGGAATACATCATGAACTCTAGACAACGATGGTGGCAAAGCTAATCTGTAAGCCACCTGACCAATCCTTTCCAGGATCTCGAATGGGCCAATGAATCTAGGGCTTAGCTTGCCCTTCTTTCCAAACCTCCTCACTCCCTGCAGAGGTGAAACTCGAAGGAACACGTGGTCCCCAACCTGGAACTCCACGTCCCTACGCTTGGGATCAGCGTAGCTTTTCTGTCTACTCTGAGAGGCGAGCATCCTAGCTCGGATCTTCTCTATAGCTTCATTTGTCCTCTGAACCATATCTGGCCCCAAATATCTCCTCTCACCCATCTCATCCCAATGAATGGGTGATCTACACTTCCTCCCGTACAACATCTCATAGGGAGCCACTCCAAACGTTGACTGATAACTATTATTATATGAAAATTAAATCAACGGAAGATACTTACTCCATGAACCTTCAAAATCAATCACACACGCTCTGAGCATATCCTCCAGCACCTGAATCGTCCTCTCAGACTGTCTGTCAGTCTGAGGATGAAAGGTTGTACTGAACTTCAACTGAGTCCCCAAAGCCTTCTGCAGACTACCCCAAAACTTGGAAGTGAAGATAGGATCCCGATCTGACACTATAGACTTAGGGACCCCATGGAGACGTACGATCTCCCTCACATACAACTCAGCATACTGATCCACAGTATATGTTGATCTCACCGGAAGAAAATGGGCTGACTTGGTGTACCTGTCTACTATCACCCACACCGAGTCATGAAGCCCCACTGTCCTAGGTAAACCTCCCACAAAATCCATAGTAATGTCCTCCCATTTCCATTCAGGAATACCCAAAGGCTGAAGCAACCCTGCTGGTCGCTGATGCTCAGCTTTCACCTGTTGACAGGTTAAGCATCTAGCTACGTACTCCACCACATTCTTCTTCATCCCGGGCCACCAATATAACGTTCGTAGATCTTGGTACATCTTCGTGGTACCCGGATGAAGTGAGTAGGACGTCGTACGAGACTCATCTAGTATCTCTCGTCTGATCCCCTCATCAGCTGGAACACAAATCCGTCCCTGATACCGAAGTAACCCAACCTCAGAAACAGAATAGTCCTTAGCTATTCCCGCTAAGACATCCTCCCTAATCCTCTGCAACTGAGCATCTGCCAACTATCCTTCTCTGATCCGCTCTAGCAGGGTCGACTGTAGAGTAATATTGGCCAACTGGCCTACCACCAACTCTATCCCTGCTCTGACCATCTCATCAGCTAACTCCCTTGAAATCTGGGTGGAACTGTACAATTGACCTGGGCCTCTCCGGCTTAATGCATCTGCCACCACATTGGCTTTCCCCGGATGGTAAAGAATGTCACAATCATAGTCCTTTACCAACTCAAGCCAACACCTTTGCCTCATGTTCAGGTCCTTTTGTGTAAAGAAATACTTCAGACTCTTATGGTCATTGTATACCTCACACTTCTCCCCATACAAATAATGTCGCCAAATCTTCAATGCGAATACCACCTCTGCTAGCTTCAAATCATGGGTAGGATACCGCTGCTCATACTCCTTCAGCTGTCGAGATGCATATGCTATAACCTTCTCATTCTGCATCAACACACAGCCCAAGCCCAATTGATGCATCGCAGTAAACAACAAACTTTCCTTCCCCCGAAGGAAGACTCAACACAGGCGCTGTAATAAGTCGTCGCTTTAGCTCTTGAAAACTGTCTTCGCACTTATCTGACCAGATAAACTTCAAATTCTTCCGTGTCAATTTTGTCATCGGTGCTGCTATCTTCGAGAAGCCCTCTACAAACCGTCTGTAGTAACCTGCCAAACCAAGAAAGCTCCGCTCCTCCGAGGCATTCCTTGGCCTCGGCCAATCCCTAACTGCCTCTACCTTAGATGGATCCACCTTAATTCCATCTGCACCCACAATATGTCCAAGGAATGTCACTTCTGGTGACCAAAATTCACATTTCTTAAGCTTGGCGTACAACTGATGCTCTCTCAACCTCTGAAGAACCTGTCGAAGATGAAGCTCGTGCTCTGTCTCTGAACTGGAGTACACCAAGATGTCGTTGATGAAGACAATAACAAACTGATCCAGAAAATCCTTGAACACCCTATTCATTAGATCCATAAAGGCTGCTGGGGCATTGGTCAAACCAAACGACATGACCAGAAACTCATAGTGCCCATACCTCGTTCGGAAGGCCATCTTAGGTACGTCCTCATCTTTGATAACACTGTCTTACCCTGCAGCTGATCGAACAAGTCGTCAATCCTTGGTAGGGGGTACTTATTCTTGATAGTCAACTTGTTCAATTCCCGATAGTCTATACACATTCTCAAAGTCCCGTCCTTCTTCTTCACAAATAGAATTGGAGCACCCCATGGTGAGTAACTAGGCCTGATAAACCCCAAATCCAGAAGCTCCTGTAACTGTATCTTCAATTCTTTCAGTTCCGCCGGTGCCATCCTATATGGTGCCCTCGACACTGGCTCTGTCCCTGGTGCCAATTCAATAACAAACTGAATCTCTCTACGTGGCGGCAACCCTGCAAAATCCTCAGGAAACACATCTAGGAACACAATTGAAGTTCAATACCGCCTATCATCCTCAGACAGATGGAAAGTCTGAGAGGATGATACAAATACTAGAGGACATGCTGCGAGCATGTGTGTTGGACTTTGAAGGGTCCTGGATTAAATATTTGCCATTGATTGAGCTTTCCTACAAAAATAGCTACCAGTCGACTATTGGAGTGTCTCCTTATGAGATGTCGTGTGGTAGGAAATGCAGATCACCCATCCATTGGGATGAAATGGGTGAGAGGAAATACTTGGGTCTGAAGCAGTCAGTGGACCAATGAGGCTATTGAGAAGATTAGAGCTCGGATGCTTGCTTCTCACAGTAGACAATAGACCTACGCTGATCCCAAGCGTAGGGATGCAGAGTTCTAGGCTAGGAACCATTTTCCTCTGTGTTTCACCATTGAGAGGGATGAAGCGGTTTGGGAAGAAGGGCTAGTTGAACCCTAGGTTCGTGGGACCTTTTGAGATCCTGTAAATGATTGGTCAGTTAGCCTATAGGTTGGCTTTATCCTATCACTGTCAGGGGTACATAATGTATTTCATATTTTGATGCTTCAAATATATGTGTCAAATGTAACTCGTGAATTGAGTTACGAGGATCTGGAGTTACACACAGATTTGTCCTATGAGGAGCGATCAGTTCAGCTCTTAGATAGAAATGACAAAGTATTGAGGAACAAAACCATACATTTGGTTAAGGTATTATGGGGAACAACAAGGACGAGGAAGCGACCTGGAATTTAGAGTCAGACATGCGGGACCAGTATCCCGAGCTGTTCAGGTAAATTTCGAGGGCGAAATTTCTATAAGGAGAGGATAGTTGTAACGTCCCAAAATTCCTAATAAGGCATAGTGGCTTGATTAGGGGCCCAGAAGGGCAATATTGGAATATTATGTGAATTAATTGGATATTGATGTGATTACGTGAATTGCATGGGTTATATTATTATATAGCTTATTATGCATGTCTAGGAGTATTAAATGTGCGAAACACCCCCCCCCCCTTTATTTAAAGGGGCATATTTATAATTTTAACCAGTTAAGGGTCTAATTGTAATTATATGATATTATGTGATTAAGACCACATTATTATGTGGATATATTTGAGATATTTGGTAGGAGTTGGTCCTTTTGAGAAAGATAGCAGTTTAGTCACAACGGGGAATTTATACCCAGCTCGAGGTGATCCAAGGGGTATTTCAGTAATTCGGTGAATTATTGGGACTCACTAGAGTATGAGTCATATTTTGGGAGAATTAGTGATATTCTGGGTTTAGCGAAATTAACTGGGAATTTTGAGTATAATGAGAGACGGAAGTGCAAAATGATGGTTCTTCCCTTAGTAGACTTTGAAGGAGACGTTTGGCCTTGAGGGTATTTTGGTCTTTTGGACCCTTAGGCTATTTTGCAGCTGAGTTTATTAACTCAGGAAGCATGAGAAAAATAGAGTAAAACAAGGCAGGGCATTCTCTCTCTCTCTCTCTCTCTCACTAGTGTTACACTTTGATGGAAATTAGAGTTCTTGATCTTAAAGCTTGGATGCAAGCTAGCTAGGGATTTGGAGCGGCTCTAAGCAGAGCCGAGAAGCTTGTGAGCTTGGTAATCATCAAGGGAAACATTTTCAGCTGAGGTAAACTCATGTTCTTGAGTTTAGTTTGATTAGTTTTTGAAGTTTTAGTGAATTTTGATGTTCAATTGAGTTTTAAGTTTAGTTTTGATATGTCTGAGCTGCTGGGACCATTATTATGGTTGAAATAGGTGAAAACCATGTTTTGGGATGGTTTTTGGAGGATTGGCGATTATGAAAATCGCTATTTTTCTGAGTTTTCTATGTCGCATCGCAACTCTATTTTTGGGTGCTATGGCCCTTATGAACTCAGAATGACAAGCAGGTGCCTCAAACTGCCTTGGTGCTGCGGCGCCAGGCGTGTTGCGCCGTGGTGCGTGCCCCGTGGTTTTGGGCTCGTGGCTCTCTAACTTGTCGCGCTGCAACCCTAATTGGGGCTCGCCGTGACTCTAATTGGGGAAATAAGAAAAAAAAATGGGTTTTTGGAGCTAGGGACCCAAGTCTTAGGGCTCAGGAATGGTTCTACTAACGAGTTAGTAGAATGCATGGTCTCGGAGGCTAGGACTAAGTTCGGAAGCCTTTATTAGTTCATTCTTGATAGTTATTCATTGTTATGTTTGTGACTAGGGTGAATCATTAGGATTGGGAGGAAAGGAATGTACTCGGGGATCGTCAAATACTATTTACTAAGGACCTAAGGTAAGAAAACTGCACCCGATCTGTGTTTACGGCTTGGCCTGATTATACTACATGATTATTACTATGCTGAGAATGTTTTATTAAACATGTTAATTGCATTGTGTTTAAGTGAGTTAAGTAATAACTACTTATCTAGTTTTCTAATTGTGACGCTCGGCTTATAAGTTGAGGATTCATCTGTGTTATCTAATGAAGATCTTGGCTTAATAGTCAAGTTTATACAAATTTTAAAAGGACTCGACTTATCAGTCGAAGGTTAAAACACTCAGCTTATGAGTCGAGGGTAGCGATAGCATGCTGGACACCGACCGATGTGGTTAAACTAACTAGGAAGTGATACATACGCTTGAACGGCCCTAAGGCCGTCTGAAATGTTAAGCGCCAAACTCGCTTGGCCTACTCTAAGGCTGGTTATATGAGAAATTGGGCAATAGGCCCCAGTGTGAGTTTATAGAAACTTATCTGGATTGGCAGCATGCATGAGTAGGGTTATTATTGCTAGGCATGCTATTTACGATTCTGTGATCTGATGATTTACTGCTTATAAGCATATGATTATGTTTTCTTGCTGAGCCTTGGCTCATGGGTGCTATATGGTGTAGGTAAAGGAAAAGCTGGACCAGCCAAGAGTTGGAGAGCTTCAGGGGTAGAGTGTACATATGCGACCTGCTCATTTGCCACGGCCGAGGTTATCAGTGGGAACTAGGGTTGGACCCTGATTTTGCCGCCTAGGTCAGCTTTTGTATACGTTTTGCATTGTAACCATTTTAAACTTTGTTGGGATCCTATGTATTGAGATTAAACGCTTTTTAATGAAATTGTTGACTTTTGATTGAAATTTTTAGTACCTAAACCTGTGGTTAGTTTCAATTACACGGTTTAAGTTCAAATGACTCCTTTAGTGAGTTAAGCAGTATTTAATTACACAGTACAATGGTCTTGGATTAGGAGGACGTTACACCATACATGTGCTGACTGATCAGCTGTTGAAGCAAATATTATCAAAACCTGAAGCATTTGGAAGACTATTGAAATAGGCGGTCAAGCTTGGGCATTTTGAGATAACGTGTCACTCAAGAACGATGATAAAAGGACAAGCCTTAGCTGACTTCATAGTCGAGTGTACTGGAATAACTAATGAAGAAGTCGTAACCCCAACCCGCGGCTATGGAGACTATATGTCGATGGATCCTCTAACGAGAATGAATCAGGTGCAGGCATTATCCTAATAACCCCATTCGGAAACAAGTTTCATTTAGCCTTAAGGTTTGGATTTGAGGCCTCCAATAATAAGGCTGAGTAATAGGCGTTATTAGCAGGGCTCAGAATGGCTTCCGAGCTAAACACAAAAGCAATTCACTGCTATAGTGAATCTTAAATGGTTGTCAAACAAGTCCTAGTAGAATACTAGGCTCGGAGCACTAAAATGGTAGCAAAGTCAAGGAAACATTTGGACAAATCGAGTTTTACGCGAGTGAGCAAGTTTCACGAGACCATAATTCGAATCCAGACGCTTTGGCTCGACTTGCAACAACAAGAGAAGTTGACACACTTAATTTGGTACCAGTGGAATTTTTACCAGAACCGAGCATAATCGAGCCTGACGAAATCGAGGTTGATATGATAGACTAACATCCTACTTAGATGACACCCATAGTCGACTACCTCGAATCCGGGAGCCTCCCAGCACACCGCAATGAGGCTAGATAACTGATGTACAAAATACCAAGATATACTATAGTGGAAGGAAGATTGTACAAAAGAGGGTATTCCATGCCATTACAAAGATGTGTAACTCCACCCGAGGCTAAAAAGATGCTAGAAGAAATTCATGAAGGGTTATGTGGAGATCACACTAAGGGGCATAGCCTCTTAAAGAAAGTAAATAGGCAAGGATATTTTTGGCCTACAGTAAAGGCAAATTCATTTGAATATCTTAAACGCTGCGATAAATTTCAACGGTTTGCCTCAATACCTCGAGCTCCACCAACTGAGCTCACTATGATGAGCTCCTCATGGCTATTCGCAGTACGGGGAATCGACCTCATAGGATCTTTACCAGCGGGAAAAGGTGGAGTCAGATATGCTGTAGTGGTTGTGGACTACTTCACCAAATGGACAAAGGCAGAACTTCTGGCCACAATCACTTTGAAAAAAGTCTTAGATTTTGTGGTAAAAAACATAATTTGTAGATATGGGATACCAAGGAAGATTGTCTTAGACAATGGAACCCTGTTCACACAGTTCTGTGAGAAAAATGGAATAATTAAGAGTTTGACCTCAATAGACCATCCACAAGAAAATGGTTAGGTCGAAGTCGTAAACAAGGCTCTAAAGAGCTACATTAAGAAAAGTCTTGAAAAGGCTAAAGGCAGTTGGCTAGAAGAATTATCGCAAGTCCTATGGGCTTACAGAACAAAAACTCGAACTTCAACTGGACATACACCTTTTTCCCTAGCCTCGAATTTGAAACGATGTTGCCCATTGAGGTCGAATTTCCTACCTTCAGACGCGAAGCATACAACCAGGACTCAAACCATTCTCAGCTTGAAGAAAACCTAGATTTGATTGAAGAAAAGAAAGAAGAAGCACAACTTAAAAATGCTTCTTACCAGCAAAGGGCTACAAGACACTTCAATAAAAGGGTTTGAGACAGACACTTTGAATTGGGCGACCTGGTGCTTAGGCACATATTTTTGGCCACATGAGACCCCTCTGCAGGTGTGCTCGGGCCTAATTGAGAGGGACCTTACCAAATAGAATCCATCATTCGACTTGGGGTGTACAAACTAGCGAGATTGAATGGAGAGTTGGTTCCACGAGCTTGGAACGGTGAACATCTATGACCTTATTATCAGTAATGTAGGAATGATGTTTATTTAGTTGTAACCAAGCTTGCATTTACTTTTTTCTTTTATCATTAATAAAGCACTATTTCTTGTTCAAATTTTATTTTTTATTGTTATATTTTTTGCAAGCTCTCAAAATTCAATAACCTAAGATTTCACAATCATAGGAAATTAAGGGGGCATAAATGGTATACAATCATACCATAGACTCGAAAAAATATAGCAACAATAAAATTAATTACAGTGCATGGATCACTACTAACCAAGCATGAATTTAAAAACATGGAAGAAAACCAGGCATGAACCTAACTTCACAAGTTTGGAATAAGCTGGAAAAAACAAATCGACATGAATAAAGTTGGAATTCTAGATAAACCAACAATATTCCTAAAATCGAGACAAAGCTAGATTTTTTTTACAAAATAGTTTCAACCTCGCAACCTTGAGACCATACTTGATGATGAGGAAAAGTTACTATCTTTAAGCAAGAAATAACTAGACTAATGAGACTACACTCCAATAAGTATCCTTTAACGCAAAGAAGCATGGTCTAAGTAGAGTTCGACCATGGGTATAACAAGGTCAGAATTATGCAATCGAATGAACTATGTATGAAGTTATAGAAGTTTGAACTTAAGCACAATAGTAAATTTGTATGGATAAACAAGTATAAAAGCAAGTCTTGAGTAACATTCTCGAAATATTACGATCTTGGAATATGATGCAAGTAGCTAAGGTGCATAAAATTTTTGAGAAAGAAATTTAAGCATAAAACTATTGAAAAATATATGAATATTCACATAAGATAATAGAATATCTTGAACTTGAACTATAACGTAAATTGTCTCGGCCCCAAGTGTTAGGAACGAGTTTCCTAATACACAACGGAATGGTGGTGGGTTGGCCTAGTGTACAACAAATTTTTTGTAACATATTTAAAATACCTTTAAATATGCGGATCCATTAATATACATACATTAATCTTAAGCAAGAAAAGAATAGAAAACATATATCTTGATGCCTATCAAGTGTCCTTGCTATCTTTTCGTAATTTGAACGAACTTCCTATCGAAGCTGCTCCCAGGTACCCACACCAAGATCTTCCACAACGTTCTCTACACCTCAAGAAGTGTGTGGGCACTTAGAGAATAAATGATGGTTAATTTTTTATTCTACTTGATGTACTCAACACATGAAATCAAGAGAATAGGCCTGAGATTGATTCTTTATCTTTTTCAGGGAGAGATAGAAAAGTATCGTTCTTTTCTTTAGAGCGAATAAAAGAGTGTCTTCTTCTTTTCTGATAAGTCTAACTTAAATAGAAAATATTTAATTTTAAAAAAAAATCTGTAACCAATTTACAATTTATCTTTTAATTAATTATCTCATTAATGAAAATATTCAAAAACTAACTTTTGAATTTTCTATTAATTAATTAATAAAATAAATAAAATTGAAAAATCTATCCCTGAAAATCTGTGCAATACAAGCAACACATAGTCCATGGACTGTGTGTGGTCGTGTACCACCCTATATTTTAGGGATATTTGATTCTTCCATAATTATTTAATTATTTATTCAAACTACATTGTCAAATAAAAATCTAACCTGATAATTAATTTAAATTTGAATTAATTATCTTTTTAACTAATGATCAAATATAATTAATTATTTGAATAAATATCAATCTTTTAAATTCAAATCTAATTTGAACTTATAAGATTATTATCTCCCACTCAAATAAAGTTATTTAATTAATTCTACTAATTAATTAAAACAAATCTAAATTAAATATTTAATTTATTATAATTTTGAAAATTTAATATATTTTCAAAATTTACATAATAATTAAATATTAATTAATTTTGTTAATTACAACTAATTTGTAATTAATTAATTAATCACTATTATCACATAATTGCATATTTGGCCCGAAGAACAAATTTCTTCTTAAATATGTCTTTCAACCATTTCTCCCTTTATATCAACTCTTGCCTTGAATAGTGTTGATAGATCTGCTGTGGGGACCTATGGACCTATAATTCCAAGCTCCAATAAATTTGAGATTATTAATTAAACTCTTTAATTAAATAATCTTAATTTATTAATCTCATGATTACTCCGCTATAAATATGAGACTGCATTATTGTAATTATAGACATTTCATTTACTGAGTACTTTATAAAATAAAGTGTCCATTGATATAATCATTACATACAAATTAACCCTCTAATAATGGTTCATAATTAATCGAAAATAAAATTACTGTTTTACCCTTTTAATTATATCTTGTTTCCTTAAGTACCATTGACTTTACTAGTGAAGGTTAATTCATAACTAAATTATGAATTTGAACTCAATAACCTTTCAGTTCCAAAAGTCAACCCTTAAGAGAACTATTATTCAATCTCTTACGAGAAGGTATAGATTACATATCTGTATACTATGTCCCCAACCATTTACATTAACGAGTTCCCAAAACAAAAGTTTCTAGCCTGATCATTCTGACAGACCCTAATGAGTGAATCAAAGAACTCATATAACATAAACAGAAGTTCATAGTAACTTCAAAATTAAGATCTATTTGTATATGATCATCAGTTGATATATTTAATTAATACTTCGAAATAGTATTTAACTAAGTATTAATAAACATATCGAGTCCAGTTCTATATATTCTCTAATATATAAAGTACCTCCACTAAAGTGTCCTATTGCACTAGTAATCTAGATCTAGATCACATGTATTCATAATACTAGTGGACCGTACTTGCAGTAATTAATCTAAAGATTCCATAACTTTATTTTACTGCCAACTATTCAGGTTCATTTATCTCAAACACGATCCTCCCGTACCATTACGTGTTTGAGATCACATATATGAACTTAGGAATTTTTTTGATATTTACTTAATATTATCACAGAATAATATAGTCCACAAAATATATGCATAACAAATTCAATTTATTTATTTATTTCTTAAAATAATGTCTACTACATATGCTTTTAGGGCACAATTCCCAACACCAAGGGCCTTAATTGAATATATACAACAAAAAATAAGGGACGCAACCCTTGTAAAAAAAAAACTACACCTTGGTAGCAGGAGCAGATTCAACCTCCTCTCCTTTCTCCTCCTCTCCTTTCTCCTCCTCGCCGCCCGCCTCCACAGTGGTGCCCACAGTCACCTCCTCTTCCGCCAAGCGAACCTTCCATTTGGTCACGAATTCCTTTTCTTTGTCTAGTAAGAACAAGGTGTCAATATTCGGGTTCAGTGAACCACATTCAATACATGGCTTTGTCAGTGGCCCACTCCTTTTTAGCTACGATCTCTTCGAGCATCCACTTCTTCTCATCCTCAAGGATCTCGTAGGCCGCATTTTTCTCCTCTGAGAGGCGCTCGATCTCTGAAGCTCTTTTGATGGGAATAGCTTAGGCAACATTGAAATTGGTAGTCTTAGTGTCGAGCTCTGTCTTCAGACGACTAACCACGATCTTGGAGGAGGCGAGCTTATCTTGGACCAATTTAAGGGCTTCCTCAACCCTGGTATGGGCTTCCCTGGCCTCTTTGAGGAAGTGTTCGGCCTTGGACTAAGCTCCCTTAGCCTCTTCCAGGTTGTCCTTAGCTTGGATTTGGGCTTGATAGGCATCATTGGCCAATTTCTCACTGGTTGCGATCTTCGAGGATATGAGAGTTTATTGGCGCATATACTCAAGGAGAGACTAAAAGACAAACAATGACAGTTAGAGAATAAAAAATTGAGAAAATGAAGAATTAGAAGGGTGAGGAGACTTACAGAAACCCCAAGCTCCATGGACTGGTTGAAGAGGGCGGTGGTATTGTCTCCTCTAAGAAACCTCCACACGTTGGAGTAAAGGTTGCTGCACAATTGGCCACTTCGAGACAACAAATCGAAGCACAGGTCAACTCTTAAGGCTTCAACCTCGTTTTCCAAAGGATACTCTGGCATATGCATCATGGCGCAAAATTTGTGGACCACGGTGGGAGTTGGGGCACCCGTTGGCTTCAAAGCTTTGAGGCCAGCTATCTTTTTACCTTTATCCCCAACATGGAATTTGCTTGGGGGAGAAGGAGGAGGTGGAGTCTTCCTCTTCTGGGGAGAAGACGTATTGGTTTTTGGGTTGCTAGGGGCAGCCTTTTGTTGGGGTTTTATGCCCTAATTAAAATCCAAATTCTTTGTAATCTCATTTATTATCAATAACAGAATAGAAATATTTTTTTGACTTGGTCAATCACTTTGCTCACATGTTTTATTTTCATGATTATTTGTTTAATATAAAATTTTATTAAATCCCGAGCACATATCTAATCGTATTTATAGTGATGTAATCATAGTGGAATATAAATATGATTATATGTTCAAAATAAGTTAGTCCTAAGATTAGTCAGTGCACAAGATTTACACTAACTTGCCAATCTACGATATGATCTACTTACACATTGTAGTGTTATGTTCTTTCCAGAATATTAACAAAGTATATAAGATCGGATGTATTTGTTACATCGGACAGGACCGATATTGACAGTTGATAAGATAAGTAAACATACTGTTATTATCTATTCTATTCATATCATATAGTTGACCATAGGCCAATTCAATCTCAATTATGAGTGGTTAGTATTCTAACTGATTGTATTATTTGAGTTCTTTGACTTGTTCGTTACCAGCTTACCCTACGGACTAGCTCATACTTACATCTTGGGAACTCGGTAGTATAATTGAGTGGGAGTGTTAATCATTGATATGAACATCTATAGCTTCTGATGAAGAAGTGGAATGATGGTTTCCTTTTAGTTTGGTTCAAGGTGTTAAATGATAGAGATCTCATGTTAATAATTAAATTATTTTACTGAAATATCATTTACAAGGAACTAAGTGTTTTAAGGATAAAATACAATGAAGGGTAAAACAATATTTTAGTCTCATCTCATTGTAGACCGTCTATAGAGGATTGAGTGACAATTATGGTTGTAACAATGGATAACTAATAGCGTATCTATATTTGTTTTAGAGCGTTCTATGAATTCAAGAGTGCAATTCCAATTCTATAGTGGAGTCACAATGAATTAATAAGTTAGTAAATTTATTTGTTAGATTTATGATAACTTATTGGAGCTTGATTTCATAGGCCCATGGTCCCCATTGTACCTTGGATAAAATCATCTAGATAGTCTCAATTAAATGATCTAATTATCAATTAGAATTATCAAAGTTGACCAGGTCAATTTTGGATAGTTTCACAGAGTTATGTAATTTTGAGAAGAAAAGATAAATTAGGGCAGATTTATTAATTAAGATAAATTAGTAACTAAATTAATAAATAAGTTTAAATCAAGGTTCAAATTATAAATAATTAATTTGATAAAGGATTTAAATAATTATTTAATTAATTAAATCAATAGAAAATAATACATGCCTTGATTTTAAGTCCAATGGGCTTATAATCAAATGGGAAATTTCACGGGCCTAAAGCCCATGATAATTTTGACCTAGGGCTTCAAATTGGCTATTATTTTATTGATTTTTTAATTAAATTAAATGGCCTAATTGAGTCTATAAAATGAGTGCTTAGAGAGAAGTCATTATAAACGACATATAAGTTTAATAACTGGTTTTCTGATAGTTTTAGATTCTCTCTAAACACAAGTCCTTTTCTAAGCCTCTTTGTTATTTTCTCTTCTTCTCTCTGTGTCTATCTCATGTGTTGAGAATTTCCCACTCTAGTCTAGGTGATTCTAATGATACTTTGGAAGACTGTGAAGAAATACAAAGAACAGTTCAGTTTCTTGAAAACACTCTGCGACAGAAAGGATACAAGGGTTAGAGAAACTGAAGGAATGACTCTTTCATTCTGCTGCGTATACTGTAAGTATTATTATCATTGTTTCTCTTTGAATTCAATTTTAGAAACATGTTCTAAGTTATCTCATATTAATTTGTTTAATATTAGATTTACATGAACATAAATAAAGATCGTGTATAAGTTTTCTAACACCTTCGAGGTCACAAAAGAAGGATCCTCAGTAATTTTCGCGACCTTAGAAGAAGGAGCATACTTCTTCGAAGACGAGCGTTCCTGTTTGCTACCTCAGACCTTGGGCGGCATCCCGAGAATGCTATCATGCTCAGAATCCATATCACCTAAAAAACAAGAAGAGGTTTATTAACACCTGGTTATTACAGAAAGATCAAAAGTAGTTAGCTAGAAAACCTAACTGGAAGACTCCTTCAAGCTTGAGCTTGGGGACCTAAAATCCCTCTATCTTTTGAAGATTCTATGGGGGTACCTTCTCGATAGGTGGGGGATAACCTAGAAAAATTCCTATACTCATTGGTTCCATATTAAACCGCCATTCCTTCCCAAACCTCGTTTAAACTATACATTGTTGGGAATTTACCTACCCAGCTATCGTCTCTATGAATTCTAAAATATACTCACGTCCAAGTAAAAAAGTTGTTTGGGGGATTGTTAAAGAGAACAGGGACATTGAGCTCATATTTTAAAAGGGTTGGAGACCACATGGACATATCCAACACTACTTTACCTCTTGACGAGCCTGGAGATGCTTCGTCTTGGGCCTCACTACCCGACCTAGAGGGTTTAGCTAGCTCCATGGTCGAACCCTTCCTTTTCCTTTGCTTTGAAGGATTTGAGGTGCGAGGAAGGGGGACGTCCTCCCATTGAGTGTATTTATGAGTCGAGGGGTCATCGGTGGACAACTCTTCACTAATAAGCTTGCAGAGGTGCAACTTGTCCTCGTTGAAAAGATAAAGGAGAGATCGCAGACCTTAGGGGAGCTTCAGCATCCTTTCTCTATGGTCTACCATATCTTGAATCGACTTTGGGCAATCATAGTTGGCTGAAAAGAACAAAAAGGTATGAACATTCAGGCTTGAAAACGACTGAAAGAAAATATATTATAAAAGATAGATAACTTATGAGGGCGTTGGAATGAAAGAAATTTGGACGATTCGAGGCTGCTCGTCCAAAAGAATTGTCTCTTGAAGTTGGGAGGATGGTTGGGAATATCTTCGAACAACCTCTTCTCTCGAGGCCAGCTATAGAGATAGTAGAATCTGTCTCCCCCTTTGGCTCTTGTGGGGTTGCTCTTCAAACAGAAAAGGTACAAGATCTCGTAAGGAGATAGACATTCCCATTTCATTTCATAATAGAAAGACTTCAGTGCCGCTAGTGTTATATTATTTTATAATATAATGTAATATTATATTATATTATAATATAATGTTTTAGATTAAATAAATGTGACAAAGAGTGTCACATATTGTAACATATAATAGAGAGTTACAATATTTAGATTTATGAGATATATCCAAATAATGTAACATATTTGGTGTTACAAATTTGTAACTTCCAAATATTACCCTTTATTGTGTAAATTTGGTGTTACACAATATTGAGATGAATTTCATAAAGCCATATGTGAAATGACTGTTAGAGATATAATTTTAACCCCAATAATGTGTTTTGGGAGTTACAAAATCATTTGGGAGGGTTTGGAACCGTTTGGAAAAACATCACATTTTCAAGTGTTGAAACTGGGCTATGGCCGCGGCCACTAAATGATGGTGGCCGCGGCCTGGGGGACAGAGAGCAGTGGCCGCGGCCACAGGTGCATTTCATGCCATTTTTTCAGTTTTTTCCAAATGTGTTAAACGGTTCCAAAAACCCAAATAACTCCCAAATCTCATTTTTAATTCCATATTAATCCAATTAAACATTGGTAACAACCATGGGGGTTGGTGGAATTTGAAATTCAAAGGGTGTCTCTAAACTCTATAAATAGAAGCCTATAGCTCACTTGAAAGACACAACATTTCTATCTATTAGAGCACTTGGCTAGAAACACCTCGAGGCTTGATTATTCCAGAAAGCATTTCCAAAAATCTGTGAGAGATCCCTTAGTGCTTGAGTTAGGGGGAAATAAGCTTTTGACAAAGGTTTCAAACCTTGTTCAAGTTGGTGATCCCCAACACTCTTCACTTTGGTTGTGTGAGTGTGAGTGAGAGTTTATTGTTTTTGTTTTTGTTCTTGTTCTTATTTTCTTCTATTGCTTTTTCTTCTTGTTCTATTTACTTGTACTTTTGTTTAAGAGTTGTAATCCTTTTATTTCCTTTGTTCAAACACTTCTAGTTTACTTGTATCTTTTTGTAATAGAGTTGTACTTTCTATTTCTAGCATCTTACATCTCCTTCTCCTTTTATTTGTATTTTCAGTTATAGAGTTGTAACACTCTTTTTAATCAATCTATATTTATTTGTAATATTATTGCATAGAGTTGTATTATCTTACCATTTCTATTGAGGCAAATACATATTTTCCTAACAGCTAGAACTCTATAAGAGTTGGTTTGGAGTTTGAAGGGGGATATACCAACATAGTGGGTAAACTTCCTAAAAATAATCATTCAAAGGAAAAAGTTCCCCAATTCGCATATGCTCGTGACTCCAGGCCACGAACTTAACCTTTCTCTCCAGGTAGTCCTCACTCGGGGCGTAGCAGCTTCTCTCATCAGCTTTAGGAGCTCGATAGATGAGCTCCCTGGAAAATTTGAGGTCGTGACAAGATAGAATGTCTGATATCTATCCTGTAGTACAGACGGTACTCTTGTATAGTTTCACTTCAATGAACTCTCCTTGGAGAGTGGGGATAGAAGAGAGAGTAGGGACATTTGAAGGGTTCTGGCTCGATGAGCTTGCCATGAACTCAAAGGAAAGATGACCTGGGGGATAGGCTATAACAACTTTATGTTGTGGATCTAAGGGGATTGGACGGATCTCAGGATCAGGATCTGGATATACGAAAAACCGCAATATCCTTTGCTTTCTTTCTTCAACCTTGGTGATTTGACGTCGAAAGTGTGTTCAGTGTCTTCATGATTGAGACACTCCTCGTGCTCATGTATCTACCGTTGATTTCGAGGGAATAGAGATTCAACTCGAGGAGAAGGTGGATGGTAAGGGATTGCAAGCTCATGCCCCCATCAATTCTCTGAAGACTGCGACATCTAACAAGAAAGAAAAACGTGAGGATCCATTACTTGGAAAGAATGGGGATAAGAAAAGTTTTGAAGACTTGAGCTCGAAAGCTCAAGACAAAAGGATTAAAGAAGGTAAATAAAAATTAGAAAAGCTCAAAAATTCGAGACTGAAGACTCGAAGTAAGCAAGGCAATTCAAATGACCTAACTGAGATGATACAAGTTCGGGGCACCGAGAGTGTTCCCACACGCGCAGTAGGAAGTTAATTCTAAAAAATCCCGATTTTCAAGGAAAAGTGGGTAGTTACCCAAATAAGGATTATCATTGAAAAGTGTGCATATAAACCCTATTTCTTGTTTTATACAATACCTTCACATAACCTTTTCGAATTCCAGGAGGAAAAAAATACCATCTATCCTATAAATTTTCCTAAAGAACTCCGTTTTGCCATTTCTATACTAGTATAATGGATCAAAATACCCTTTATTCTATAAATTTCCAAGAACCAATTCAAGAACCAGTCGAGAAAAAAAAAGAAAGTTTTTTCTTTAAACCACAATAAGAAAAAGATTGGAAGACTTACACATCGGTAGCTGATGATGAAGTCAAAGAGTAGTCTAGTAGTACTTGTGTAATGAAGTCCTTGGGAACTCGTTTTCGAAGGGAGATCGAGTGGGAAACTGGAGAATTTGTTAAATCTCCTCTCTTTTCTTTTTAGAAAACATGCAAGCTTTTGGATGTTTAGAGTAAAAGTGATGAATGAGGAAGGAGAGAGGGTCTATATAGACTCCTAAATATTGATTCTTGAGTGAATTTGGGCCGTTAAAATAAGATTAAGAGTAATCCAAGGGATCTCAGTTAATTTGGAAAACTGGCGGCAAGGAAAGGAGTTGAAAAGGCGTGTGTAGAAAGAGAGTACTTGAATACACTCAATATTCAATCCCATAATGACACGTGTCCACACTCGAGTGTGGTAGGTGGGGACGTTTCCCGAAAATAGAGTTCAAAAGTTTCCTTCTCATGGAATTTGAACCAACACTTTTGAGGGGGTAAAATGTTACACCCAAATTTCGAGAATAAATAAGCAAACTCGAAATGTATGCTTGTAAATAGTAAGCTCAGGATTAATAAGTGTTACCATTATACTTGTACAAATTGTCACGAGGTTCCCTAGCTACGTCTTTGGCGCTCGAGCATGAGTTGTAGGGTCGAAAGTGTCAGTCTCTTCCAAGAGATGAGTTCGAACGACTAAACAAGCAAGGAGGTGGTGATAATTGGAATGGTGAGCTCGAGCCTTTGGGTGATCTCAAAAGCGCGTTGAGGCAGTGATCAGACTCGAATACGCGTTAAACATACACACGAAAAATCTGTTAGGAAATCCCCATTTCTTTGAGATTAGGTTATACCGTGTATTGAATCCCTATTTTTATGGGATATTTATTAAAATAATGCATTTAAATTGTATTCTTATTCAAATATTCATTTGAATTTAAATTTGAATATTATGTTGTAACTTCCCTAAATTTGTGGGAAGATATTCTTGTAACCAAGTCTATAATAACCTGGATTTAGTCATTTGTATTCACGCATAGTATTTTACTGAGAAACACTCTGTGATAATTGCTCTTTCTTGAAGCTTTAACGTAGACTTTAATAAAAGTGACTCGTGGATGTAGGCAGATTTTAACTGCTGAACCACGTAAAAATCTCTTTCTTTTCTTTTCTTCCTATTTGATTGTTTAATTGCTCTACATAATTAAGTTGACGAAAAACGGCGTTCACAACACTTTTTTTTTATTTAATTATTAACGAATACATTATTTCAGTAAATTGACCTTAATACCCACATCAAATATTAAGAAATAAAAAAAATTTATTTTCTATTGTAACTCCAAAATATTTAATTTATCAATTATATAAATATTAGTCTATCATTTTTAATAAAATAAAATTAAATACTATAATTTTTAGAAGCATGAAAATTTAATATTTTTTATTTTATAAATGATTTTAATCTAGTGATATAATTTTTTTTTAATTTTATATTTTATTTGGAATTAAATAAAATTAAATAAAAAATTGTAATTAAGATTTTTATCCTTAAAAAATTATGAGTGTCAAAGATATTTTATTTTTTGAAAATAATAAATTATAAAGGTAGAAAAATAATATTTATAAATAGGAAATGTTGCATTTAATTTTGTTTAAGAGTTTAGGATAGGATAAAATTAAATGAAGGAATACTAGTGATTTTATTTTTATGTATTATTAAGGAGCATTAGTGGCGCCAACATCACATGATGTGTCATACCATTATTGATTCAATTCAATATAAGGTATCACATATTTTAATATAGTGAGTAATATTAATAATAACTAACCACTCCTAATATGTCACCTCATGTGATGTTAGACACCTTAAGGTACCAAATAACAACACTCATTATTTTTATGTAAACCGACAATGACATTTTCACAGTTCATTACTAGTTGATTGTGTTTATGTTTATCCAGTTCAAATATTTCTTTGTGTAAATAAGATTCATTGCCTTATTATAAGTACTTGTGATCCTAATTAAATGACTAGTTGAGAGTTTTTTTTATGGCTTTCTATTGTAATTCCTGTTATATATTTACTAGTTATATGTTGATCAATGTTCCCTAATGAAGTTAATGAAAAGTAATAGGGTTAATTGTGGCTGAACTACTCAAACTTTATGGTTTCTTATACTTAAATACCTAAACTTTTTTTTTTGCTGCAAAATCACCCGTTTTTTATACTTAAATACCTAAACTTTGTTGTTTATGGAAAAGCTACCCAATTTTTATAATTTATTGCACTTAAATACCCAAATAGTTAAAAAAATTAATATAAGTTAATTTTAAATTATGAACCATAACTAAAATTGTATAAATTAATTCTAATATAAAAAAAAATAGTTTTATTTAAAGCAAAAATAATAGCTAAAAAACTGTTACCAAGAAAAAGTGATTAAAAATATTTTTTAATTTTTAAAAGACTTAAATTAATTAAAAAAAATTACTAAAATTAAATAAAACTATTTTTTAATTTGAGAATTAATTTAAGTTGTTTATTATATATTTGTTTATACAATTTTAATTATTTGTCATAATTTAAAATCAACTTGTATAAAATAACAATGACAAATAAATAAAATTGTATAGACAAATATTTTTTATTAAATAAAACTCTTTTTATTTTAGAATTAATTTAGGTTAGTTTTAGATATTTTTTCCACATATTTAGTTATTTTACATAAATTAAAATCAATTTATATTAATTTTTAACCGTATGAGTATTTGAGTGTAACAAATTATGAAGTTTTGATAGCTTTGTCATGGACAAATTTTTTTTTTAGTATTTAAGTGTAATAAATATAAAATTGAGGTAGTTTTGCCGCGAGAGTCATCCATGCTGTAAATATAAGAAGGCCTTTATATAAAAAGAAACCATCATCATGATCTCTCACACGTAAAATGAAGTCTCAAATATTTATCACTCCCTCTTTCTTTCTCACGAACAAAGCTCATCTCCTCCTCCTTCCTCACCGAAACACAAGAACTCGGAGAAATAAAATCCTCTGTCTTCATTTGAGTTCAATCCATATCATAAAAGCAATTTGCCTAATTCTTAGATCTGGCATATTAGTGATTGTTGGATTAAGCCCCAACAATATCCTTCTCTCATGCGAGTTGCATTGATATTAAAGCTTCACACAGATATGTCAGGTATGCCCTTAAGTTAGATAATAAAATTGATTGGGTGGAATCTATCCCTCCACTTCTATTGTCCTTTCTTTTCAATCTTAACAGTGTTACAATTACTCTTAAAATAAAAATTATATTTATCATATATTTGCCATGACCTAAGACTAGCTTGGGATATGATATATACCGACTAAAAATTAAATATCATACCACAGATATATAAAAGATGGAATTGTTAAAACAAATTTATACATTTAAATTTGAATCTTTCACATAGAATAACTAATTACACATTATGCGTGCCCATTAATAACCAGCTAAAAATGTCTATTTGGACCACGTCCCATTGTCGGAGCTGGAGGTGCTCGGGGTGGCGGTGGAGGGCTCTTAAAATCTGTAGATTGTCTTGGTTAATAATTTATACAAAATGATAACACAAAAAATTATATATATATTTATATAATTAGCATGAATAAGAATGAAAAAAGTTTAAGCGAAATTATGAGATTTTTTATTTTTATTTTTAAAAAAGAGAGGAAGAAATCCTACTTTATATACTTTTTCTAACGTCCTACTTCCTTAGAGCCGTTACTATGTGAGTTAAAAATGTGTCATTAGCTTGCTAATCGAGATTTTAGGTTAAAAGTATGAATAAGTTGAAATAAAACTCGTTTAGTAGCATTAATTATAAAGATTTGGACATTCATTGAAATCATAAAAAGTTATACAGTTGGGATCCCAAAAAATTGTTTAGAACATACAATAGAACTCAAAAATACAATTAAGGTCGACCTAAGCGACAAAGCGGTTTATTACAGTACTTTCTCCAAAATAACCCTGGCCGTGGCGGCCAAGTAGGCCAAACATGTTCTCGTCGCTCAACGCTCTCCATACTTATGGTTGGTCGACCTTCCCTTTGCCCATACCTGCACCATAGAGCATCCATGAGCCAAAGCCCAACAAGAAAACTCAACATAAAACATATAACATATACATAACAACCCACAATATGCAACAACACAGCCAGCGGGCTAAACAAATAGCGACCAACGCCGTCCCAGGCGCTTTACCAAGCCTTGGGTTCGCAGTCTTCACCGAGTTGATGGATACAACCACCTAGGAGGGTCTCGCCCTAACGACTTGCACTTAACGTGCTCAACCCCGATCCCAAACCCTTGACGTACCTGACTTCTTGTCGTTCTCAACCTTCGCCATTCCCGGCCTTCGCCGTTCACTTACAAACATGCATATCATAGCATAATAATCACATATATCCACAAATATATTAAGCATAAATAATGGGGCCGCGCCTTGAAACACAAACAATAGGGTCGTGCCCTGCTCTACGGGTACAACAATTTTCTTACCTGTGTTCCAAGTTGATAAGCCAATGCGATCCCG
The DNA here is from genome assembly GCF_963169125.1 of Humulus lupulus. Taxonomy (NCBI): domain Eukaryota; kingdom Viridiplantae; phylum Streptophyta; class Magnoliopsida; order Rosales; family Cannabaceae; genus Humulus; species Humulus lupulus. The sequence continues at coordinate 109,087,108 of NC_084796.1, forward strand.
AGCACAGTCCCCTAATCCGAGCCTCATTGAAAACCTAGTCACAACGCATTCATAATAACCATCCATCAAGCCTTAAACCAATAAATAACTTCTGTATATTAATCTAGCCTCCGGGTCCTTGGATTCTACTAAACCGGGTAGTAGAATCCTTCTCGAGCCTTAACATTCAAGTTCCCGAGCTAAAATCCTCTTTTTTCCCATTTCTTTCCATTTAGGGCCGCGACCCGCTACTAGACAGAGGGCAAAGCCCTCCCTGCTGGAGGACACGGGCCGCGGTGTAACATCACAAATTTCTTATATATGGCTTAGTGCTTAGATTAGGAGGCTAGAGGCAATAATTGATTTAATGTGTTATTACATGATTATATGCGTGATTATGTGCGTTGCATTATTATATGCTTGTATTTGCATATATGTGGGTCATTTCTTATAAGAAGGGCATTTTCGTAATTTTGGCCTGTTGATGGCATAATTGTATATTTATGTGCATGTATGTGATATATGGGTGAGACCACATTATTATGTGGATATGTTTGAGCTATTCGGCATGACACGATCCTAGGAAGCAAGTTAGCGGTTTAGTCATAACGATGTTAATTATCAGGCTCGGGGTGAGCCTAGGGGTAATTTGGTACTTAGTGCATTACTGGGATTGAGCGGGTAATGGGAAATAATTTGATAATTATTTGAGGATATTAGAGGTGACGGGAATTGAGAGACGTTAATTATGATTAACGAGGTAGGTGGTAATGACAAAATTACCCTTGGGTGGCGTTGGGGGAGAAAATTGGCCCTAGGGGCATTTTAGTCATTTAGGCTTAATAGATAGACTCAGCCAGGGGAAAACTGTGGAATGAACCACAGAAAACAGGGTACTCTTCTTCTCTCTCATGGTGTGATTTTCGGGCAGAGCTAGAAGATTAAATCTTGAGGATTTAAGGTTTGGGAATTTAAGATTGGGTTGCAGCAGTTGGAAGGATTCAAATCAAAGTTGAGGTGAGATTTAAAACTCTGTTTTTGATTGGTTTTAGTTGTATTTGAACTTGAGAGTTTTAGATTGTAAATTGAGTATTTTGTAACGACCCAAAATCACTAATATGGCTTAAGGGCCCTGATTAGTGTGACGGGAAGGCATAATTGACTTATGAGTGAATTTATTGATTTAATGCATGCTTGTATGAATATTTGAATGTAAATGTGGTTAAATGCTATATCTGTGAGAACCACATTATTATGTGGGTAGATTAGCAGTGAGCGACTTGAGGCGATCCTAGGGAGCCAGATAGCGAGAAAAGTCACAACGAGGCTTAATAATATTTGACTTTGGATAAGTCAGGGGTATTTTAGATATCAGGTAGTTATTTAGACTATTGGGTTATGAAAATAAATATATGGAGATATATTTGAGGATAGAAAGCTTAGGCGAGAATATTAGGGAAATTTACTGTTTTGCCCTCGGGGACATTTCCGTACCCCGAGCCTCGAGATTGACTTAACTGGTTAGGATTAGACTAAGTTAACGAAAACAGAGGAACAAAACACAAACCGACCTCAGCTCTTCTTCTCTCTTCCCTTCTCTTCCTTCTATCTTCTCTTTCAAGGAAAACATAGAAAATTCAAGGGAAATCAGCGGGGAATTTAGTGATTTGGGCTGGAAGTTGTAGGCTAAATCTAGTGCTCAGCTAAGGGACCTCAACCAAGATTAAGGTAAGGGCTGAATCATGTCTCTGAGCATTTGAATTTTGAGTTTTGACTGGGTATTAAGGGAGTTTATGGTTTTGATGTTTAAGGGTTGAATTAAGTTCAGAAGCTTGGATTTAAGCTCAGGAATTCGTCAAGAAGGTGGTTCAGCAAAAGAGGTAAGCTTCAGTTCGTAATTCATAGGTTAAAATTTGAGTTTTGCATGACTGGTTTTGGTGTTTAGAGTTGCTGGGTTTCAGAGAATCAAAATGGAGTTTTAGTATGTTTTTAGGCTGAATTTCTGTTGGATTATGTTGTTAGAGTCATGATAAAATTTTTGTGATTAATGGATTTTGAGTTAGGGTGCTTTTGAATGGTTTTGGATGGGGTTAGGATACTAGAAATGGTGGTTTTTCTGGGCATGAAGGGAAGGGCCGTGACTTTGTTCTAGAGGACTGTGGCCCTACGAAGCAAGAGAGCCAGGGAGGCTCGGCCAGGGGAGAGCTCCGTGACGCCCTTGGGTAGGGCCGCGGTGCGTGTCTGCTTGCTGAGGGCCTTGGGCTTTGTTTTAGGGGCGGGCCGTGGCTAGGGTTCAAGGGCCGCAGCCCTTAGGTACATTCTTGATCATTTGGGGATTTTAAGCACGGGAATCTAGCTTAGGGTGTTCGGGATCGATTTCACCACCGTGCTTGGTGGAATTCGATGTCCCGGAAGCTAGTATTGTATCTGGAAACCCTTATTTGAATATTAATGGAATCCAATACCTTGGCTGTGACTAGGTGTTATGGCTAGGGCTCGGGAACGGATCGGGCTCGAGGAGCGTCGCTCGTAATCAGTGAACGCAAAAATTAAAGGTAAGAAAACTGCACCCGGTTGTATATCTGTAATGGGACTAAGGGTTCCCTAATGTGTATGCTTGAAAGGATGGTATTATGCCATGTAAATAGTGAACCAACGACCTAAGAGTGCCAAGGTTTACACTAGCGCACAGGGCGCGGCTTGGCCACTGGTAGCCGAGGACAGCTTATTATGCACTGAGCTCGGTTTAAGCGGGCCGAAGTCAGTGGGGTAAACAGAGGGTGCGACCTAAGTTGTCGGCCCTGACTATCATGTGACCTGAGTATTATGAGACCTGAATGTTATTTGTTATTAGTTGCATCTTTGATTCTGAGTATGTGCTGAATGGTTAATGTGGAATATTTAATAATTGATCATGCTTAAAGAATTGACTTTCTGTTATTGTTGTTTGTGTTGCACATTATGTTTTCTTGCTGGGCCTTGGCTCACGGGTGCTACGTGGTGCAGGTAAAGGCAAGGGCAAGCTTGATCAGCCCTGACTTTGAGAGCTGAATGTACATGACCAGCTGCTCAGCCGCCACGGTTGGGGTTTAGGCAGGGGCGCGAGAACTAGAAATGTCTATTTTGCCTTAGTATGGCTGATAGTTGTCTGTATTTTGGAGATTCTATAAATCAACTTTTAAACCCTACTTCTTTTTGGGATCCCATGTATAAAACTGTTAAATTATATAAAGTATAACTTTTGAGGCCAAAACCTTTTTAACCCTAGCTCAGACATGTTTAATGACACATTTTTAAATTAATGACTTGATTAGCAAGTCCTGCACCTATATAAGTACAAAGTGTAGCGGTCTTGGTTATCCAGGGCGTTACATATTTGGTGATGTTTTAAGTGTTATTAAGCTTGGGTTTTATTGTTGTATTGGTGATAATGTTGTTGTGAGTTATGGTTTTGATTTTGGGATTGATTGGAAGTATTTATGGCTGAGTTTGAATTGAAGAAAATGTAGGGGAGCTGGGTTCATGAGGTCAAGTCATGGCTGAGTTCTTGGGCGCCACGACCTGAGCGAATCCCAAAGCCCTGATGGAGCTCTGTCTGCATGGCATGCCGCGACCCTCAAGGGAAAGTCGCGGCCCGCCCCTGGCATCTAGACAGGGGGGTTGTCTGTCTGGGAGGTGCGTTGCGGCCAGGTCGCGGTCCGCCTATTTCTTTTTGGCCAGGCTTGGTTTTACTTGGTTTTAAGAGCGGGTTTTCAAACCTTAAGGCTCGGGATCGAATCTACTACCTGTTTTGGTAGAACTCGAGGTCCCGTGGGATAAGACTTGGTCCGAGAACCTTTTATTGCTCATTTTATTGATGGGATTTTATATTTGGTTATGATTAGGTTACTGCTAAGGGCCTAAGGTCAGGATCGTGCTCAAGGGTACTTCTTAACTTATTTTACGCTCAAGGCTGAGGTAAGAAAACTGCATCCATTATGTGACATACATGCTTATTGATGAAGCATGTTGAGTGCTCTATATATGGATATATTTTGCATCATGAATGCTTGGTTGCATTGTTTACTTGAGAAACGCACTGACTTATCAGTCAAAAACGACAATAGAGCTGAGCACTGGTCGTATGACATTGACTTATGAGTCAAGAGCAGCAATAGTGCAGCAAGTGCTCGTCGATATGATTAGATTTAATCAAGAAAGCATTATACGCTTGTTCGACCCTATGGTCGAAGAAAACTAAAGCGCTTGGCTAGTCTATAGCTAGTTACTCAGAGTCAGGGCTAAAAGGTCCAGGTGACTTGATGGTCACATGGCTTAGGGTACAGGTCCCCAGGATGACTCCATCATCATCTATTCAGGGCACAGGACCCCAAGATAACTCCATGATCATCTGATTAGGGCTGCGGGCCCCAGAATGATTTCATGACCATTTATTAATACTTGTATACATATAGTAATAAGTTTTCTTTCTGAGCCTTGGCTCACGGGTGCTATGTGGTGCAGGTAAAGGGAAAGAAAAACTTACCTAACCTTGAGTGGAGAGCTTAGGTGGCGATGTGTACATATGTGGCTGCTTGACCACCACGACCAAGGCATTTCAGGAGAACTAGGGTTTAACCCTATTTTTGCTGCTTAGGTCGGCGAATTGTAACTTTTGAATTGTAATGACCATTTTGGATTGTAAATAACTTTGTAAACACTTTTATGGGATCCCATGTACAACTTCACGTTTTTAATAAAATATCCATTCCTTTTGACCAAAATTTTAACCCTGGCCATTAATAACACTTAGATGCACGTTTATGGCCTAATGGCTCATTTAGTGAGTTAAGCACTATTTAAAATACACAATATGATGTTCTTGGCTGCCCAGGGCGTTACACTCAGCATGCCCCTTAGGGCCATAACATCTGGGCAAACCAAAGGCTTCTCCAACCTCTTCAAACACACGGGTCGTGACACCTGAAGAATAGGGCTACGACTCGGGCCTCCAAAACCCAGAAATCCATCATTTTTTTCATATTTTCCTCGAGCCTAAACCCATGATTCATACTCCAAACACCAGCCAAACTCATAATTAAGCCCAGAATCCTTATTCACATAGCCTAAACATCTCAACAATTCCATCAACAACTCCATACACTAATCAAACACCCAAAACCAATCTTATAATCCATTTTCATGAAAGCCTAAAGTTCTAACAGAATTCCACAGAATAAACAGAAACTGTGGCTGAAATTCCTTACCTTTGTGATATCTTCACCCTTGAGCTAACCCCAACCACAGCAAGCTTCCAATTCTTCAAAGATCCTAGTCTAAAATCCTTAAAGTTGATCAAAACCTCCAAGCTCCAAGAGAGGGGAAAGAGAACCGTGAGATAGAGAGAGACTTAGCAAGAGTTCTATTTTTTGTTTCTACTTAATTCTAGAGTTTTCTCAAAGCCCCTCAGCTGCCTAATGACCAAAATGCCCCTATGTCTATCCTAAACCCTTTAATGCCTCCAAGGGTAATCCCGTCATTTGCCATACCTCGCTAATTCATCGAGTATTCCTATAAATCCCCATTTAATCTAAATATAAAAAAATAATTGCTAAATTACTACTCGTTACTCGGTAATTCCCGAACACATATTATATTCCAAAAATACCCACAGGCTCCTCCCGAGCCGGGGATTCGACCCCATTGTGACTATTTAACTAAACTGTTCCTTGGGACCGTCTCAAATTGTGCATAAAAAATATATCACCACTCCATCTGGTATCAATCACAATATACACATATATCACATTTATGCCGTCAATGGGCTAAAATGACAGATATGTCCCTAATAGCCAGATGGGGCCCACATGCATATTTAATTAACCTAAACATGCATTTCTAATCACATAATCATTAAATTCACATATTAGCATAATTAAATCAATTATTGCCCTCTTGGCATGCTAATCAAGGCCCTATGCCTTATTAGCAAATTTGGGACGCTACAACTATCCCCTCGTTACAAAAATTTCATCCTAAAAAATTACTTGAATAACTCAGGATACTGATCCTGCATATTTGTCTCAAGTTCCCAAGTCGCCTCTTCCACTTTGCTGTTCCTCCACAACAATTTCACTAAGGCGATGGTCTTGCTCCGCAAGACATTATCCTTTTGGTCTAAAATCTAAACCGACTTCTCCTCGTACGATAAATCCTGATCCAGCTCCAAGTTCTCATAACTCAGCACGTGCGTAGAATCTGATACATACTTTCGGAGCACGAATACGTGAAACACATTGTGAACCTCTGATAGAGCTGGAGGCATAGCCAATTTGTAAGCTACCTCTCAAACCCGTTCCAGAATCTCAAAGGGGCCAACAAACCTAGGGCTCAACTTGCTCCTTACTCCAAATCGTTTCACCCCTCTCAAGGGAGAAACTTTGAGAAACACATGGTCCCTAACTTGAAACTCTACGTTCTTGTGTCTCAAGTCTGAGTAACTCTTCGGCCGACTCTGGGAGGCAAGCATTCGCGCTCTAATATTCTCAATCGCTCCAATGGTCCTCTAAACAATCTCAGGACCTAGATACCTCCTCTCACCCATCTCATCCCAATGGATGGGTGATCTGCACTTCCTCCCATATAACATTTCATACGGAGCCACTCCGATAGTCGCCTGATAACTATTATTGTACGGAAACTCAATCAAAGGAAGATAATTACTCTAAGATCCCCCAAAATCTAGCGCGCATGCTCACAACATATCCTCCAGTATCAGAATCGTCCTCTCAGACTGTCCATCCGTCTGAGGATGATAGGCCGTACTAAACTGCAACTGTGTACCCATAGCCTTCTGCAGGCTCTCCCAAAACATGGAGGTGAAGGTGGGGTCCCTATTGGATACTATCGACCTCAGAGCCTCATGTAGTCGTACAATTTCCTTCACATACAGTTCATCTGTATAAGTTGTCTCAACAAGCAAAAAGTGAGCTGATTTGGTGTACCTATCCACAATCACCCATACTGAATCATGCTGCCCCACAGTCTTCTGTAATCCAACCACGAAGTCCATGGTAATATCCTCCCATTTCCACTTCGGAATCCCTAGAGGCTACAACAACCCTGCTGGCCTCTAATGTTCAGCCTTTACCTGCTTACAAGTCAAACACTTGGCCACATAATCCACCACATCCCTCTTTATTCCCAGCCACCAATGCAAAGTTCTCAAATTTTGGTACATATTCGTTGTACCCAAGTGTAAAGAATAGGGAGTGGTATGAGACTCGTTCAAAATCTCTTGCCAGATACCGGGATCCATCAGAATGCAAATCCGACCTTTGTATCTCAGTAAACCCATTTACAAAATAGAAAAGTCCTTAGCTGCCCCGGCTAAGACTCCCTCTGTGTGTTCCCTCAACTGGGGATCTTCCCCCTGTACCTCCTTGATCCTCTCAAGGAGCGTAGACTAAAGAGTGATGTTGGCTAGTGTTGTAATAAATTAAATATTTCATTTTATATACGCAAGTGCACGTAGTCACACAAGTAATACAATGATAAGTAAATCGTCTCCACAGGGATTGCAAAATAGAAAAATAAGCAAAACAATTACTAAACAACTTATAAGTACTAAAAATCAAATGGGTTGTTTTTAGGCTAAACAAAATATTAAAAAGATGGAAATACTGAAATTAAAAACTGAGCTGATCAAGAAAATTGAGAGAAATATATGGATTGCAAAATGGACTTGAATTATTGAATTCCCCTATATTAATCATCCTGAACAGATTGCAGATAGACCGTGACAACAATATTCTAGCAAAACTCCCAGGTTAACAAGAATTCATTTAAACACTCATAAAACTTTCCCAAATTTTATGACATTAATTCTTCTACCTAATTAAACATGTTCCTATGAAAAATCGGATATAAGAATGCAATTCAAAGTTTAATTCTCAAAAGTTACACAAGGCAAATAACATATCCCTATATTACTTACTAACATAACCTAACCTAGATTATGACTTGTGTCATCCAAGTTCTTCCCATTACATTTAATCTTTCCAGCATTAAACATAATTAAATAACTTGCCATTGCTGGCCAAACAACAACAAGAAATTAATATAAGCACACTTGAATGAACAAGGGAGATCTTACTAAAATAAAGTGCAAGAAATTGATAGACTATAAGATAGGGTTCATCAACAATTCAAGCCACCTAAAAATTAGTTCATGGCTGAGTTCATAAACATTAATCCACAATCAAAACAGCCCATAATATTCAGATTTATAAATCAACTCAAAAAATATAAAAATAAAGTTTAGGAATAGAAGAAAGAACAAATCCAAAATGATGCTTGAGCATTCTTTGTTTTCCCTCCTTCTTCCTTGTTGATTTATGAGTTTTTCTCTGTTCTTTTTCTTGCTGGTTTTTTTCCAAAAATGGCTGCTGCCTTCATATTACGGCTGATGCCTCCTTTTGTGTATTCTAGGTTTTCTCATATTTTTAACAAAAGTACCATATTGCCCCTTTTTCTCCAAAAACATGAATTCCTTCTTTCTCTTTTGTCCTTTTCTCCAATATGTTGACTAATTCTTTCTGCCCTTGCCACCTTAGCCAAAATTTCCAGCTTACCCATTGACTGCCACGTGTTCCATGTGCCCAAAAGCTGCCTGATCAAAATGCTTCAGCAAAATCTGTTTTGCTGCAATAAAATATGTTTTAACGCCCTACTTCCTTAGAGTCGTTATTATGTGACTTAAAAATGTGTCATTAGCTCGCTAATCGAGGTTTTAGGTTAAAAGTATGACTAAGTTGAAATAAAACTCGTTTAGTAGCATTAATTATAAAGATTTGGACATTCATTGAAATCATAAAAAGTTATCCAGTTGGGATCCCAAAATATTGTTTAGAAAATACATTACAACTCAAAAATACAATTAAGGTCGACCTAAGCGACAAAGCGATTTATTACAGTACTTTCTCCAAAATAACCTTGGCCGTGGCAGCCAGGTAGGCCGAACATGTACCCATCGCTCAACGCTCTCCATACTCATGGTCGGTCAACCTTGCCTTTGTCCTTACCTGCAACATAGAGTATGTGTGAGCCAAAGCCCAGCAAGAAAACTCAACATAAAACATATAACATATACATAACAATCCACAGTATACAACAACATATCCAATAGGCTAAACACATAGCGACCAACGTTATCCCAGATGCTTTACCAGGCCCTGGGTTCGCGGTCTTCATCGAGCGAGTGGATACAACACCTTAGGAGGGTCTTGCCCTAACGACTTGCACTTAGTGTGCTCAATGCCGATCCCGACCCCTTGTCGTACCTGGCTTCTTGCCATTCTCGGTCTTCGTCGTTCACTCACAAACATTCATATCATAGAATAATAATCACAGATATCCACAAATATATTAAGCATAAAAATGGGGCCGCCCTAAAACACAAACAATAGGAGCGTGCTCTGCTCTACAGGTACAACAATTTTCTTACCTATGTCCTAAGCTGATAAGCCAATGCGATCCCGAGCACTGTCCCCTAATCCGAGCCTCGTTGAAAACCTAGTCACAACACATTCATAATAACCATCCACCAATCCTTAAACCAATAAATAACTTCAAAATATTGATCTAGCCTCCGGGTCCTTGGATTCTACTAAACCAAGTAGTATAATCCTTCCCGAGCCTTAACATTCAAGTTCTCGAGCTGAAAAGCTCTTTTTCCCCTTTCTTTCCATTTAGGGTCGCGGCATGCCCTTTAGGGCTGTGACCCACTACTAGACAGAGGGAAAAGTGCTCCTTGCTGGAGGACATGGGCCGCGACACCTAAAGAATAGGGCCGCAGCTCGAGCATTCGAAACCCATAAACCATCATTTTTTTTTCATGTTTTCCCCAAGCCTAAACCCATGATTCATACTCCAAACACCATCCAAAATCATAATTAAGCCTAGAATCCTTATTCACATAGCCTAAACATCTCAACAATTCCATAAACAACTCCACACACTCATCAAACACCCAAAACCAATCTTAGAATCCATTTTAATGCAAGCCTAAAGTTGTAACAGAATTCCACAGAATAAACAAAAACAATGGCTGAAATTCGTTACTTTGGGATATCTTCACCCTTGAGCTAACCCCAACCACAACAAGCTTCCAATTCTACCAAAGATACTAGTCTAAAATCCTCAAAGTTGATCAAAACCTCCAAGCTTCAAGAGAGGGAAAGAGAACCGTGAGATAGAAAGAGAGACTTGGGAAGAGTTCTGTTTTTTTTGTTTCTACTTAATTCTGGTGTTTTCTCAAAGGCCCTCAGCTGCCTAATGACCAAAATTCCGCTATGTCTATCCTAAACCCTTTAATGCCTCCAAGGGCAATCCCGTCATTTTTCATACCCCGCTAATTCCTCGAGTGTTCCTATAAATCCCCATTTAATCCCAATATAACCAAATAATTTATAAATTACTACCCATTACTCGGTCCCGAACACATTATATTCCTAAAATACCCTTAGGCTCCTCCCGAGCCGGGTATTCGACCCCGTTGTGACTATTTAACTAAACTGCTCCCTGAGACCTGTTAGGAGTATGTCCTAAAAGCATGTAAAAGACATTTATTATTTCGATGAATAAATAAATACAATGGTTTATTATTGTTATATTTAGATTATTAAATTATTGTTTGAATAATTTTGTAAATATCAGAAAAATTCCATATTCATTATTGAGGATGTGATATTGTATTAGTACGAGAGAATTAAGATCACATGAATGAATAAAAATAGTCAACAACAACAAATTGAAGTTATGGAATTCTTGAATTGGGATTGTAAGTACGGTTTGCTGAGTATCATGTTGATACAAATAATCTAGATTTAGATTATTAATGTGGTAAGACATCTCGGTAAATGTGCTTTATATAATATGATTATATATGACATGGACCGATATGAATAAAAGTATTTATCCAAAAACCATTTAATAATAAAGACTTGTAATTCATATCATAACTAATGATCATTTATAGATCAACCTAATTCCTGAGTGTTCATGAACTCCTGTTCATGATCTTTTGATTCATTCGTTAAGGTCTCTTCATAGAATGAGGCTAATGACTTTTATTTTGGAGATTTGATATCATGGATGGCTGGGAACATGTATCAAAAATACAGAATCTAATCTTTCATAACAGATTGTATATTAGTTCCCTTAAGGGTTAATTCTGGAACTGAATGATTTTGAGCTCAAATCTATAATTAGATTATAGATTAATTATTCACTAGTGAATTAATGGTACTTAAGGAATAAGAAGTAAATTAGAAAGGTAAAATGGTATTTGTTCCATTCTAATTTATGAACTAATTAATTAGAGGGTTAAACTATTGTAAGATGCTTATATCAATGGACAACTTAGAATAAGATTTCTGTAAAAGTATATCTATAACATAAAGAGTACAATTCTGAATTTATAGTTGAGAAATATCAGAATTAATAAATTAACTATTATAATTAAAGAGTTTAATTATTTAGTTACAATTTATTGGAGCTTAATGTTATAGGTCCATGGTCCCCGAAATGGCTCAAACAAACACTGACAAAGGTAAATACAAAAATGGGCAAAATGACTTATTTGATAAGTAAAATAATTTTCTATGCACTAAACATAATTATTGTATAATTATGTGTAATTAATTAATTATTTGATTTAACAAAAATATAATTAATTTTGAATTAATTTATTTTTGGATTTTTGGTATTTAAATAATAAGAAATTTTTTTTGGGAAAAATCACATGCCTTCCTTGGCATGTGGTACACGTGTAGCACAGTGCTCAGTCACTTTGCTACATGCATAAGAAGCTCTTGGTAGTTTCTTGGTTCCATAATTTTAGTTATTTAAATATTAAATAAATAATGAGATATTGTAATATGATTAAAATATGATTATTTAAACAAAATTTGATAACTGATTAGTTATTTTCAAATTGTTTAAAATAACTAATATTTTATTTTTAATATATTGGATATATTAAATATAGGATATCAATTTTTCAGAACGATACTTTTCAGGGATAGAAAATATATCGTGAAATCTCTCTGAGAGAAAGAGAACAGGGATACAAGCATAGGTCACTGTTCTTCACAAACTTAGGTCCAAACTTTATTAGATCTCATGTGTTGAGAACATCTGATAAATAAATTTTGCCTATTATTTTGTATAGTGAGCCCACACTCGTTCTTTGTGTGCTGAGAACATTTTGGAAGATCTTGGTGTGAGATCTCAATGATTTTTGCCATACAAAAAGATAGCAGCAAGGAATGACTTGAGGTAATTTTTTGTTCATATCTTTGATTCAATATATATGTATGCGAAGAAGTAGATCTAGAAATCTTGTGGGGTTAAATTAACAATTTTGATTGTTGTTCCGCTGCGTATAATCTCTGATTTGATCTATAAGAACCGACAAATGGTACCAGAGCCATCTTCACATATATATATTGAATCTGTGTGGGTTTAGTTTTATGCATTTATTTATTTTTGATGAATGAATGGATGGCTTAATATGATTGAATGCATGGGAATGTTGAATCGTTAATTGTATGGTGTTTTGGGTTAGGATTTGTTTATGATTAGATCATTGTGTAAGTCATAATGGAGCATAGGATTTATATAATTTTATTCGGTTTTTGACACCATAAAATTGTAATTCCGATCACACAAAGTCAAAACGGAGCCCGGGATTCAGAATTCAGCCACCGTTCCTCTGAGGCCACCCTCCGAGCCATTGCCGGGGACGTCGTACAGACGTTCGTACGGTTCCGTACAAAATGGCCCCGGCAGCACCATGGTGCTACTTGTCCCCGTCTTGCTGATCCAAATTTTTTTATTTTTCTGAAATTATTCTGTTATTTTTTTAAAAAAAAATTTAATGTTAAATATCCTATTTATTAGAAATTTGATATTTAAATAATGAGATAATTTTGTTATCCTAACAAACTTTTTTGAAAATATTATTTAATTTTTTTTTAAATAACAGATTTTGATTAAATTTATTTTAGTTTTAATTAAAATTTGTTTTAATTAAAAAGGAAAATAAAAATAATCATTATTTAAAAGTTTTGTTTTAATTAATCAACATAATTAGAAATTTATTTTCTTATTATTATTCTGGACCAACAACGGCACATATCCTACTAAAAGTAAAGTAAAGAAGCCTGATGGAGATCAAGGCGGTTTTATTTTATTTTATTTTAATTTTATAAAGAGGTTGTAAAATTTGAAATACCCAAATGCACCCGGTTCAACATTAATTGTTTATATATTTATTTAAATAACTTTTTTCATGTGATTGATAACATGTTCATGCATTTTGTGCCATACATAAAAACCCACACAGTCATAATCATGCATCTCATTGGTAGAAACATGATTATTAGGATTGTCCTATATGTTTATATGAATTGTTTTGCGAAACCAATTGCATATAAATTACTTAGTTTTATTCTTTGAAAACTTAGTAAAATATCACACCATTTTTTTAAGTCTTTATAACTTAATTTCTTTAAACCAACTTTATTTTTAAAATGTTTTTTTAGTAAAGTTTAGATGAACATAATTGGTAATTTAAAATTGGATATAGGCCTAGAAAATTGCTTTCTTTCCAATTTTTATTATGTTCATAAAGGTTAAAGAATCTATAATTAATTTGGAATTAATTAGGTTAAAAACACTTATTTCAAAATGGTGAGTGGGAGAGGGTTGCTATCTGAAACATAACCTGTGATCTCCATTATTAATATAACACCGTGAGATGTGAATAGCGCCTCACGAAGGCTTTTTTTTTGTCTCCCTAAGGAAGGTGTCTAGACATGTCAATAGCAAGGTTATATTTCTTACAAAGATAGGAAGTAATGATGTATTTTAGGTTTGACCGACCCTAATGCGACATGTCCTAAGTTAAGTCATGAACTCCGAAATAATGGGTTACACTCACAAAGTTATGATTAAGCTTTTAAAGTGGATAATCATAACTTGACCAAACTAAGCGGTACTTTAATGTTTAAAAGAGAAAATAATGAGTTATTTTAAGTTTTAAACAATAAAGATAAGAATGTCTTATAAATTCTCTAAGATTAATTTGACTGGTCCTAAGGCAGCACTTTGATTGTTAGAAAGTTTTATCGTGGAAATTAAACTTTATTTTATGTGTTTTAATTGTGCTCATGCATCACGTTTAGTTTCTGAAACTTTGATATTTTTTTAATATAATAATAATATTTGTATTTTTTTTATTCAGAATATGTCTATCTCTGGTAATCCCATCACTGCTTTAATCGCACAAGAAAAATTAACTGGTGATAACTTAATAAAATGGAAATCAAATATGAATCTGTTGTTGGTTAGCGAAAACCACAAGTTTGTCCTAAATGAGGAGTGTCCTGAAGAACCTGGCGCCAATGCCCCGAAACATGTTCGAGACAAATTTGATGCATGGATTCAATCCAATGACAAAGCTAAGTGCTATATTCTTGTAAGCATAAGTGATGTCTTACGAACAAAGCATGAATCCATGGAAACTGCTTTTGAGATACTAGAGTCTCTTAAGGAAATGTTTGGGCGCCCATCTGATCAAAGTCGTCATGAGGCTACTAGAACCTACATGAATGCTAAGATGAAGAAAGGTCAATATGTGTGTGAGCATGTTTTGAACATGATTAATGTACTCCATGAAGCTGAGACGCGTGGAGCAGTCATGGATGAGAAGACACAAGTAAGTATTATACTTGAGTCTTTAACTCCTGCTTTTTCTACATTCACAACAAATTATGTCATGAACAAATTAGAATTTAACATGACACAATTGTTGAATGAATTACAAACTTTTGAGTCTTTGAACAAGACGATCTCAAGTCAGGCTGAAGCAAAACCATCTTCTTCTAAGAAGAAAAGGAAAAGCAATAACAATGACTGCAAACCTAAAAAGGACAATCCAAAAAAGGCAAAGAAGTCATCCAAGACACCCGAGAACAAAAAGAACAATGACCCCAAACAAAAAGGCACCCAAAGGAAAATGTTTCCATTGTAATGTCGATGGTCGTTGGAAGAGAAACTGTCCAAAGTATCTTGTCGAGATGAAAGAGAAAAAGAAAAGTAAATTAGATTTACTTGTACTCGAAGATTGTATGGTGGAACAAGATAAATTATCATGGATAGTTGATTCTAGTTCCACTAACCATGTTTGTTCTTGTTTGTAGATGCTTGAGTCCGCAAAGCAGTTGGAGCAAGGAGAGATGACTATGAGAGTGGAAGGTGGAGCGCTTGTTTCAACTAAAGCATGTGGAACTGTCCGTTTAAATTTTAAGAACAATTTTCTAGTTTTGAATAATACTCTATTTATTCCTGAAATTACTAGAAACATTATTTCTTTATCTTTGTTACATGAACAAAAATTTGGCATTTCTTATAATAATAATATGATTTGTATTTCAAGGAATGGGAACAATATTTGTCATGAAAAACAAAAGGACGGACTGTACATGCTTAATCCAATTGAAAAATCGCTCAATAATTCTGAATTATTTAAAGTAGCTATTCCACAAAGTAACAAAAGACAAAAGGTTTCTAAAGAAAACGACACGTATCTTTGGCACTTAAGATTAGGTCATATTAGTCTAGATAGGATAAACCGGTTAACTAAAGATGGACCTTTGAGGGAACTAACAATTGGAACCCTATCGGTTTGTGAATCCTGTTTAGAAGGAAAATTGACTAAACGACCTTTCACTTCGAAGGGAAATAGAGCCAAAGAACCACTAGAGCTTATACATAGTGATGTATGTGGTCCAATTAACATTCAAGCTCGAGGTGTTTATGAATATTTTGTCACATTTACTGATGACTATTCTAGATACGGTCATGTTTACCTAATGCTTAAGAAGTCAGAAACTTTTGATAGGTTTAAAGACTTCAAAGCCTTATTTGAGAAGCAATGAGGTAAATCTTTAAAGACACTCCGATCTGACCGTGGTGGTGAATATTTGGATTCTGAATTCAAAGATTTCTTGCTGGAGCATGGTATTCTATCCCAACTCACAACACTTGGAACACCACAACAAAACAGAGTTTTAGAGAGAAGAAACCGGACCTTGTTGGACACGGTCAGGTCTATGTTAAGCTACTCTTCACTTCCCTTATCGTTTTGGGGATATGCACTTCAAACAGCTAATTACATTTTGAATGTAGTTCCGTCCAAAGCTGTGACAAAGATACCACTAGAATTATGGAATGGAAATAAACCTAGTTTACGACATTTCTGTATTTGGGGTTGTCCTGCACACATGCTTAAAGGAAAGACCGAGAAGTTTGAAACACGCTATGAAGTGTGCATGTTTGTTGGATATTCCAAAGAGACTAGAGGTGGAATTTTCTATAGTCCAAAAGAAAATAAAATATTTGTATTGACAAATGTAACTTTTCTTGAATATGACTATGTTAATAACCACAAACCTTGCAGAAAGACTGTTATGGAGGAGATGGTCTCGAATGAAGTTGCAAAGTCACCGGCAATAACCAATGAAAAACAGCAAGAGGAAACTACTAGTTCTAGTCAGAATAGTAGAGAACTTCGTCGTAGTGGGAGGGTTAGTAAGCAACCCACACACTATGAACACGAAATTCAAATGCTTGTGTCTGACACAAACAAAGATGACCCATTGACATTTAAAGATGCAATGAATGATTCTGACAAGGAAAAATGGAAAGAAGCCATGAACCAAGAAATGGAATCAATGTATTCCAATTCTATCTGGGTTCTTGAAGATCCACCTGAGAATATCAAACCCATTGGTTGCAAGTGGATATTCAAGAAGAAAAGAGGAGCGGATGGGAAAGTAGAGACTTTCAAAGCAAGGCCTGTAGCCAAAGGTTACACACAGAAAGAAGGGGTTGACTATGAAGAAACCTTTTCTCCTGTAAGAAGGGGTTGACTATGAAGAAACCTTTTCTCCATTAGCCATGCTAAAATCCATTCGTATACTCTTGTCCATAGCTGCGTGCATGGATTATGAGATCTTGCAAAGGGATGTCAAAACAACTTTTCTGAATGGCTACCTTGACGAAACCATTTACATGTCCCAAGCAGAAAGGTTCAAATTAAAAGATCAAGAGAAAAAGGTTCGCAAGCTTCTTAGGTCCATTCATGGACTCAAACAAGCTTCTAGATCTTGGAATCTTAGATTTGATGACACAAGTAAAACATTTGGTTGTTGAACAAAATGTTGACGAACCTTGTGTCTATAAACAAATCAAAGATGGTATAGTAGTATTCCTCGTTCTTTACATAGATGATATATTACTGTTGGATATGACGTAACATCATTATCAAGGGTAAAGAATTGGTTAGCTGAACAATTCCAAATGTAATATTTGGGAGAAGCCAAGTATGTTATGGGCATTAAGATTCTTAGAGAAAGACAGAACAAAACTTAGGCACTGTCTCAAGCAACTTATATTGATAAGGTGCTAGAACGCTTTAATAAGCCAAACTCCAAAAAGGGTGATATGCCAACCCATTATGGAGTATTCCTTTCCAAGGAGTAGTGTCCCAAAACACCTCAGGAAGAGGAAGAGGATATAGTATCCCTATGCCTTAGCAGTAGGCAGTTTGATGTACGCCATGTTGTGTACAAGACCTCACATTTGTTATGCAGTAGGGATAGTCAGCCGTTATCAATCCAATCCTGGATTGAGTCATTGGATTGTAGTGAAGAATATTCTTAAGTATCTCAGGAGAATGAGGAACTATATGCTAGTATATTCGGGTAGTGACCTTGAACCTACTAGATACACTGACTCAGATTTTCAATCTGACAAAGATAGTAGAAAGTCTACTTCTGGGTCAGTATTCACTCTTGGTGGAGGAGTAGTTGTCTGGAGAAGCATTAAGCAATCCAGTATAGCTGATTCAACCATGGAGGCTGAATACATAGCAGCTTGTGAAGCAGCCAAAGAAGCAGTTTGGCTGAAAAAGTTCTACACGGATCTAGAAGTGGTTCCAGAAGTGGAGAAACCACTTGTTCTTTACTGTGACAATAGTGGAGCAGTGGCTAATTCTAAAGAACCAAGAAGCCACAAGAGGGGAAAGCATATAGAGCGCAAATACCACTTAGTCACTGAAATCGTACGTAGAGGAAATGTGTCCATTCTGAAAATCGTATCAGAACACAACCTGGCAGAGCTGTTTACGAAGACGCTTCCTGCAAAGCAATTCAAGGGTCATGTACGTAATATGGGATTGAGAGAAATGCCCTACTTGCTTTAAGTACAAGTGAGAGATTGTTAGGAGTATATCCTAAAAGCATGTAAAAGACATTTATTATTTCGATGAATAAATAAATACAATGGTTTATTATTGTTATATTTAGATTATTAAATTATTGTTTGAATAATTTTGTTGTACGCCCTAAATATCCGTGCACTTCGGCGAGCTAAGAAAGGGCTTAACTCGGTCTTCCACGTGTCAACCGTCCCCCCGGAGCTGTTTGCTACCATCCCTTAATTTAACCAGCCCGAGCTGGTTAATCATTTAGCTACTCCTTGGGGCCATTGTGGCGACATGATGAGAACTACGAGCTAGCACCACATTAAGCTCGTAGTACATCAGAGGCCTGACACCCCCGAATCCTTGTAAAGTCAACCACACAATATAAACGTGCATATCCCAGACAACACGTGTCTATTCTATTCCTAAATTCTTGGACACGTAGTATAAACGTGCGTGTTCAGACATCCCACGCCTGATTTGGGCCATGCGGCCCATTATCCCTCCTTACCTATTGATTAGACCACACTTCACTGCAAGGTTTAGGAATTAATCATCGATGTCACATAAATGATTTGATGGATGAGGAGGTCACGGGATGACCCCAATACCTACCCAGATATCATCTTCCTATAAATACCAAGACCCTGGGTAATGCAAGGGGGTTGGGAGATTTTTGTAAAGAAGCACTTTGTAAGAAATAGCCAAGAGATATCAATAATATCGATTGGTGGACTAGAGGGATTTTAACCTTCGAACCACCTAAAGAGAAAGGGAGTTACCATCATTCTATTGCTATTAGTTTCCCAAAGTCTAGATTACAATTCTTTTCATATTACGGTTTACCAATTTGCACTAATCCATCATACTTATTCGTATAATTACCTGTTGGTGAAAAATCGCGTCAACAGTTTGGTGCTTTCATTGAGAGGATTCAGATTGGTGCTATCATAATAACTTAATCATGGTGGTTACTCGGTCGAGGCATGGTAACGAGGCGGATCAACATGATGGGTAGGAGGCCCACCATGCCGCCATATCTGATGAACCAAACCCTGAGGTCCAGCAACAATCGGGAAAGCAGCCGATGGGCAAGGACGACACCGGAAGTTCGGCGCCCCGACCGCCAAATCCAAACTCGGGTTACCTGATGGCGATAGAAATGGAGAACATATAGTTGAGGAACTAGCTATCCAGAACAAGTAAGAAAATCGAAGAAGTCTTGGCCAGACTACCCCATCTTGCAATCGACATTAACGTCAGAAAGTGGCAAAGTGGGACTCACAAGTCTCGCAGGGATAGTCGGCCTAGACCCAGTCAATCAGTCAGAACCTCAACCCTGAGTTCTGCACCCATGTCACACCATAACCAGGAAGCTATGTTTGAGGAGTTTCCCAGGGCTAATCAGCAATTCAGCCGATCAGGCAGAACCTCAACTCCTAGTTCAGCTCCACCATCGAACGCGCCCAGAAGAACTCATGGCAGCTCGCGGAGGAGGTCCGGGGAAAGCTCGCATAGATAATCTGCTCCGGCCATCCCTCTCGTGCCGCGGTCAGACCACCGGGCGCAGGAAGCCAGAGAGAGCAGGGTAGAATGACCGCGAGCTAGTTTAATCTGCCTGGACGGGACTAGGATCGCTTCGTCGGTTAGGCATCCCCCGTCGCCGATTAGATACCCATCTCCCTCTCGTCCTGCTCGAGATATTCCGGCACATGGGGGCAGCAGAAGGAATCCTCCTCCCACCGTTCCAGCCCATCGCCCATGAGAACGCGGGAATGTTCTGGATCCTCACACCCAGCAGCAGGCTCCAAGCTTTTCCAACGGGAGCTACTGGACTGAGAGCTACCGAAGTGGCTAATCTGGTGGAGACCTGCATAATTGCTTAAGTTTGGTGCAAAGCCCTCGGGCCGCCTCGAGGGCCGACCTTCGAGATCGCCTCAACTCGTAGAGGGGGAATCCGACCAGAAATGAAAGTCATGCTCGCCGAGAGGATGGTCTTTCCAAAGTACGTGGCAGTGGGAATGTCCCACCTAACCAAGCTCAAGCTTGGAGGGACAATAACCCGCCTAACGCATACAATGGAACTGAAGCTGTCGGACAGCCCCAGAACAACCAAGGGATTAAGGACCAGACCTTAGAACGGCTAGCTTAGATGGAGGAACTAATGAATAAGCTCTTGTTAGAAAAGGACAAGGACGAGTATGACTCGGGGGAAAAACTCAAGCTTTTTGCCTCGAACATAGCAGCCACAACGTACCCGCCGGACAGTCCCACGAACATGGAATGCTGTGCACCTAAAGAAATATTATCAATAGTCGTGCTTTTGTAAGGCTTAATTATAAAAGCCACCCTGTTTTATTAAAAAAAATTAGGAGTATATTTCTTGTATCGTATGTTTCCATGTGCGTATAGGCTTAAAAGAGCGTGTTCAAAATAACCAAGAAAGATCTCTTTCTGCTTACTCGGGGGGCATATATCCTGGATACGACCAGGTCCTAAAACTTAGAAGTTAGTTAAATTGATTAATCAGTGTTTTTCCTAAAGAGCACGAGGTGTCGATAAAACTAACGCGAACTAAGTTTTTAAATTGATATCCTGGATACGACCAGGTCCTAAAACTTAGAAGTTAGTTAAATTGATTAATCTGTGTTTTTCCTAAAAGGCACGAGGTATCAATAAAATTAACGCGAACTAAGTTTTTAAAATTAAATGTCCTGGATACAACCAGGTCCTAAAACTTAGAAGATAGTTAAATTGATTACTCGATGTTTTTCCTAAAAGGCACGAGGTATCAATAAAATTAACGCGAACTAAGTTTTTCAAATTAAATGTCCTGGATACGACCAGGTCTTAAAACTTAGAAGTTAGTTAAATTGATTAACCAGTGTTTTTCCTAAAAGGCACGAGGTATCAATAAAATTAACGCGAACTAAGTTTTTTTAAAATTAAATGTCCTAGATACGACCAGGTCCTAAAACTTAGAAGTTAATTAAATTGATTAACCAGTGTTTTTCCTAAAAGGGATGAGGTATCAACAAAATTAATGCGAACTAAGTTTTTTAAATTAAATGTCCTGGATACGACCAGGTCCTAAAACTTAGAAGTTGGTTAAATTGATTAACCAGTGTTTTTCCTAAAAGGCATGAGGTATCAATAAATTTAAGCGAACTAAGTTTTTTAAATTAAATGTCCTGGATACGACCAGGTCCTAAAACTTAGAAGTTAGTTAAATTGATTAACCAATATTTTTTCTAAAGAGCACGAGGTGTCGATAAAACTAACGCGAACTAAGTTTTTAAATTGATATCCTGGATACGACCAGGTCCTAAAACTTAGAAGTAAGTTAAATTGATTAATCGGTGTGTTTCCTAAAAGGCACGAGGTATCAATAAAATTAACACGAACTAAGTTTTTTTAAATTAAATGTCCTGGATACGACCAGGTCCTGAAACTTAGAAGTTAGTTAAATTGATTAACCAGTGTTTTTCCTAAAAGGCACGAGGTATCAATAAAATTAATGCGAACTAAGTTTTTTTTTAAATTAAATGTCCTGGATATGACCAGGTCCTAAAACTTAGAAGTTAATTAAATTGATTAACCAGTGTTTTTCCTAAAAGGCATGAGGTATCAATAAAATTAACGCGAACTTAGTTTTTTAAATTAAATGTTCTGGATACGACCAGGTCCTAAAACTTAGAAGTTAGTTAAATTGATTAACCAGTGTTTTTCCTAAAAGGCACGAGGTATCAATAAAATTAACGCGAACTAAGTTTTTAAACTCAATTTCCTAGATATGACCAGGTCCTAAAACTTAGAAGTTAGTTAAATTGATTAATCAGTATTTTTCCTAAAAGGCACGAGGTATCAATAAAATTAACGCAAACTAAGTTTTTTTAAATTAAATATCTTGGATGCGACCAGGTCCTAAAACATAGAAGTTAGTTAAATTGATTAACCAGTGTTTTTCCTAAAAGGCACTAGGTATCAATAAAATTAATGCGAACTAAGTTTTTTAAATTAAATGTCCTGGATACGACCAGGTCCTAAAACTTAGAAGTTAGTTAAATTGATTAATCAGTGTTTTTCCTAAAAGGCATGAGTTATCAATAAAATTAACGCGAACTAAGTTTTTTTTAAATTAAATGTCTTGGATATGACCAGGTCCTAAAACTTAGAAGTTAGTTAAATTGATTAACAAGTGTTTTTCCTAAAGAGCACGAGGTGTCGATAAAATTAATGTGAACTAAGTTTTTTAATTAAATGTCTTGGATACGACCAGGTCCTAAAACTTAGAAGTTAGTTAAATTGATTAAAGGTGTTTTTCCTAAAAGGCATGAGTTATCAATAAAATTAACGCGAACTAAGTTTTTTTTAAATTAAATGTCTTGGATATGACCAGGTCCTAAAACTTAGAAGTTAGTTAAATTGATTAACTAGTGTTTTTCCTAAAGAGCACGAGGTGTCGATAAAATTAACGTGAACTAAGTTTTTAAATTAAATGTCCTGGATACGACCAGGTCTTAAAACTTAGAAGTTGGTTAAAATTGACTGGCAGCGCTTTGCAGTCTCAAAGAAAAAGTCGATAAACTAACACGAACTAAGTTTTTACCAAACACATCATATTAGAAAGAAAAATAAGTGATGAAATACCTAAAATCATAAAATTGTCTCGAGGAGAAAAACCTCATAATAAATAATTACAAAAGATAAAAATAAAAAATAAAAGAAAAATCCTACGCCCCCAGGTCGCTCCGAGGACGTCACCTCCTCCGCATCCTGCTCACTGGCAGCAGAGTTCTCCTCGGTCTTAGTCGCCGCTGGCAGCTTCGATTATAGCCGAGCCTTGAACTTCTCCAGGTAGTGTCCCCATGCATCGGGGGCCATGAATGAGAAGTTTCCATCCTGGTTGAAGGCCCAGCAGTGGTACAACATACTCTCCATGGAGAATGCTGATGCTTCCTTCTCCTCCCGGACGACCGCCTCAGCTTCCAACAGCTTTGCCTTGGCCTTCTCAAGCTCGACCTCGATAGCTGCCGAAGTAGCTTTCGCCTCCAGCTCACCTGCCTGAGCTGCAGCGAGGGTAGTTTTCGCTTCTTGCTCGACTGCTTGGGTAGTAATGAGGGCAGACTTCGCCTCCCACTCACTCGCTTGGGCCACTGCCAAGGCAGCCCTGGCAGTCTGCTCGTTCTGCTCCGATGCGGGGAGAGTAGCTTGGGCCGTGGTCAGCTCGGCCTTAATCTCCTCATTCCTGGACTTGGCCCGAGAGATGTTGCAGTGGAGAGCCAAGACCGCCTGCAAAAAGCAAAGGAACAGTTAGACGCATTCCCGAAAAGTAAGATGTAAAAAGTGGTCGGTATAAGTACTTACTGTGAGGTTCATCCCGAGAGAAGATTCCATCACGTTCTCAGGGCTCCTCTCCTCGATTTCCCTCAGATCGGTGGGCTTGGCTTTGTAGAAGTGCTCCACCGAGTAGTTCGCCATCTCGTAGACGGTCCCCCGGAAAGTGTCTAGAATCAGCTCCAAATCCTGAGAGTTGACGGGGATGCGAACTGTGGCAGCAGGCACCACTGGAGCTTGGGGACCAACTGGTGCTACCGGTTCTCGAGCCGGAAGAGGAGGAGGGGGAGGAGGGCAAGGAAAGGTCGCGGTAGCTCCGGCAGCAGGAGAAACTCCTAGGCCCGAGATTTTCCCCTTAGCCGGGGATTGAGAGGCGGTTGCAGCCAGGGGCGGTGCATTCTTAGAAGAAGGCCGAAGCCTCTTGACGAGGGGACCCTCAAGTGTCTTCCCTCTTGGGAACATTGAGCAGATATTAGGTCCTCCCCTCTCTGCCATCTCCTCACCTGAAAAGAAGAATAAAAAAAAACACGTTAAGGATACATGCACATTCTTCAAGAGAAAATTATTAGCAATAACACAATAAAGAAAAAAATTTCCTACCCTCCGAGCTAGAGGAAGAGTCTATTTCCACGACCTCCGGCCTCGGAGCTACTACAGGGGAAGGAGAATCTAAAACAACCACTTCTTGGATTGTGGGAGGTGTCGGCTCAGGCTCTACCTCGGGGCTAGATTCCTCCACGTATTGCCTAAGTCACAGGGAAACTATACCCTCTAGGAGGGAAGGACACGACCTAAGGTTGGTCCCGTACTCCTCAAAGAAGGCTGACCTAAAGGAAAAGTATTGTCTACTACTACGGTACCCCTAGGACGGCCTGCGTCATTACGCAGTACTAATTGGTCTACGCATTAGAGCAGGGTTACATTGAGGTCTGGGTTGTTCCGGTGGTGGTGCACGAGCTGGTGTGGGTTAAACCTAACTAACCTAAGGTCCGCGGTTGCCCTATCTAGGTCCCGAAAGATATAGGGGTTGCCTTGGCTGGAGGGGCCGGCTGCTGCCCCTGATTGAGCTCGGTCCAAATCTGGATCCCAGGCAGCCTCCGGAGCTCTCCTCTTCCGCACAAGGGGCACCTCAGGCTCATCTTCCTGCTCGTCGCCATCGCCAGCCGCGACCTCGACCTCAGGAATGGTCTCCATCACGCGGGCTGCTGGTTGATTGCCCCGCGTCCTCCTCAAGGCCAGAGCCTGGCCTGCAGAAATCAGCTTACACGCCAGCATTGTCTCGTCAGTCACAAGCTGGCGGTAGTCCTTATCACTCGACGGAAGCCCCGCCAAGGTGTCATATGGACCCCCGAGGGTCACTGATTTGGCCGTCCTCGCAAAGATGGCTGCACGACGTTGTTCCAGTCAGTATACATGCAAGAAAAGAAAAAGGAAAGAAAAAAGTTTTTTTTAACCACGGGCTAAGAATAGAAATCTTACGAGGACGATTGAAGTAGTGGTACTCGCAGTTTCGAAACCCCGTCGACATGAAAAACTGGTCCTTGAAGTCATTGGGGTGGCTGGGCAGCTCGATGACTACAGGAGAGTTTGGGAAACAGGTTAAGTAGTAGAACTCGTCGCCTCGTCCCTGTTGATCTGGGCTGGCTTTGAGGCAGAAGAAGTAAAGGATGTCCGCTAGAGTAGGGACCTCCCACTCCTGCTTCAGGAAGAGGTACCTCAGCCCCACCAGCAGACGGTAGGAGTTAGGGGGCAGTTGGAAGGGGGGCTAGCTTCACGTAGTTTAGGAAATCCGCGAAGTACTGGTCCAAAGGTAGGAAGGCCCCTGCCTTGAGGTGTTCGTCGCTCCAGGCTGCGAACTCCTCATCAAGAGGCGCGCAGCTCCTCTCGCCCTCGAGGGGAGGGCGAGCTACAAGAGCGCCTGTCCCAACTTCGATGTTATGGGACAGCAGAATCTTGTTGACCCTCCCCTGGGTCGTAATCTTCAAGACTATCCTCTCTGCCTCAAAGAAAGCGTCTAGTCCCACCTCGACCTCTTTCTCCACCGTGGGACCAAATTGGGGGATGGGAGACTCCACTTCAACCTCTTTCCCCTTGTGGGACTGCTGGGATGACGAGCCGGCCATGCTTTTCTTGGGCGCGTTCTTTTTGGGTCCCATCTGGTTGCCTAACAAACAAGAACAAGGAAAAGCTTAAATAGGCGACCTAAAAATAGAAAAGGGAAAACAGCGCGAGAAGAAATGGTTTTCATACACGGGCTAAGGTAATCTCAGCCCGTGGTGTGTGAAGCCACGCGTTGCCTTAGTCACGCGCTCACGTTTCCAACGGATCCCTGATCTCCAGGGATCTTTGTGTCAGGAAGGGCAGATTATTGCTTGCCTTGGAAGGGAAGTTTTGAGAGCAAAACCACCTAGGAAGCGTGACCCCTAAGCTACCCGGTTTTGCACCCTAAAAGCCTATCACCTTCCATACTCCAAATAGGCATTTCAAAAATTTACCCAGAAAATAACCCAGAAGTCCCCTAGTTATGAACATCACATTCCTAGACATGTTTCTATGTTTAATCAATATGCCTAGAATAGGAATCTACGAACCAAAGACCAGCCAAAAACAACCTATTGTTTACAACTAAGAAGTATATTTGCCTATCAAAGAAATGGGGAAATCGAAACATGCAAACGGACAAGAAACTTACAGTGTATTTTTTCGGATGAAAGTTGCAGAAAATGTAAGGGTAGGAGTCCAGGTTGAATCCTTAAAGCTGGACTTCTGAGAGACTCTTGTGGCGAGAGCGTGGGGATCTCTGGGATTATGACCAGAATAATAACTTCTGAAACTAAAAAAGAGAAAATGAGGAAAAAATTTCAAGCGAAGAGTGACTAGTACTGAAGATTGGCCTCCTTATATATACGTAAGAGGCATGAGGAAACAAGGACCGTCCGATCAAATTAATGCGAGATACGAGGGTCATAACTCGAGAGGTGAAACGACAGCAGAAAGGTGGCTAGGCCATTTAATGCAATTCTCGGAATCCGAATAGTCCTCAACCACGGCGTTCCACGTGTCCGATACTAATACAATGGGCAGGACATGAAGAGTCTAAAGGGAATTTAAAGGCCTCCACTGTGAAGATCAGAGGTGACGTCATAAGTCACGAGCAGGGGCTTGGGGGGAAAATGTACGCCCTAAATATCCGCGCACTTTGGCGAGCTAAGAAAGGGCTTAACTCGGTCTGCCATGTGTCAACCGTCCCCCCGGAGCTGTTTGCTACCATCCCCTAATTTAACCAGCCCGAGCTGGTTAATCATTTAGCTACTCCTTGGGGCCATTATGGCGACATGATGAGAACTACGAGCTAGCACCACATTAAGCTCGTAGTACATCAGAGGCCTGACGCCCCCGAATCCTTGTAAAGTCAACCACACAATATAAATGTGCATATCCCAGACATCACGTGTCTAAATTCTCGGACACGCAGTATAAACGTGCGTGTTCAGACATCCCACGCCTGATTTAGGCCATGCGGCCCATTATCCCTCCTTACCTATTGATTAGACCACACTTCACTGCAAGGTTTAGGAATTAATAATCGATGTCACATAAATGATTTGATGGATGAGGAGGTGACGGGATGACCCCAATACCTACCCAGATATCATCTTCCTATAAATACCAAGACCTTGGGTAATGCAAGGGGGATGGGAGATTTTTGTAAAGAAGCACTTTGTAAGAAATAGCCAATAGATATCAATGATATCGACTGGTGGACTAGAGGGATTTTAACCTTCGAACCACCTAAAAAGAAAGGGAGTGACCATTTTTCTTTTGCTATTAGTTTCCCAAAGTCTAGATTATAGTTCTTTTCATATTACGGTTTACTAATTTGCACTAATCTATCCTACTTATTCATATAATTATCTGTTGGCGAAAAACCGCGTCAACATTTGTAAATATCATAAAAATCCATATTCATTATTGATGATGTGATCTTGTATTAGTATGAGAGAATTAAGATCACATGAATGGATAAAAATAGTCAACAACAACAAACTGAAGTTATGGAATTCTTTAATTGGGGTTGTAAGTGTAATGCCCCGAAATTCTTAATGCGGTTTAATGGTTGGAGTAGTAGGTTGGGAGGGCCATAATTGTTTAATTATGCCATTAAATGAATATATGCATGTTTCTGTGAATTATTTTATAATATGATGTTATATGCATGCATGTGGGTCCACATTTGATTACTGTGATATTTTGGTAATTTGGCCCGTTGAGGGCATATTTGTATATTTGGGTGCATATTGTGATTTTTGAATGAGATTCCACTATTATGGAGATATATTTGAGCTATTCGACATGAGACGGTCTTATATTTCAAATTAGCAGTTTTGTCATAACGGGGGTCTATTGTTGGGATATTGAGTAATGAGGATGTTATTTGATGATAAATTGGGAATTATTGAGACCAGGAGAGAATTCTGGAAGTTTTGACTATAATACCCCCGGGAGTGTTTTCGGGACCCCGAGCACTAGGTTTTATTAGAGGTTACTTAAGCTTGAAGTAGCTTGTCAGATAGAACTGTACGTTAGAAAACCTCTCATTCTCTTCCCGTTAGTTCATTTTATCGTTCGAGACACTGTCGAAGAAATCTCGAGTTCTAGGAGTCGGAATCAAACGAGGATCGAGGCATATCGATCTTAGGAATAATTAGAAGCTTCTTGACCAAAGGATTTGACAAGAAATAACCCAATCAAAGGTAATCTAAGTTTTAAGTTTTGAGTTTTTAGAGTTTCTAAGCTTCGAATTGGATTTTGTGAATCGTTGAGTTTTTGGTTCGTTTGAGCCTCGGGATTTGATGGTTTTGGATCATTGGGAAGCTTGGGAACTTTGATATATGAATTTGGAAGTGTTTAGGTATGTTTTTGGAGGGTTTAGGATGTTGAAAACTGAGTTTGTGGATGGTATTGGGTTGGGAACCGCGACCCTGTTCTTGGGTGCTGCGGCCCTTGCTACTGGAGTGGCTGGGGGCCGCAACTCAAGGCTCTAGGGCCGCAGCCCTTGGGAAGGTTTGAGCCCGTTTGAGTGTTTTGACCATAGGAACTTGGTTTTAGGCCTCGGGATGGTTCCTACTCCCCGGATTAGTGGGGATTGATGTCCCGGAGGCTAGATCTTGGTTTGGGAACCTTTGTTATTCATTTTATTGATGGTGTCCCATATTTTGTTATGACTAGGTGACCACTAAAGGGCTAAATGTCAGATCGTTCTTAGGGGTCGTTCTTTTATTCATTCTTGCTCGAATCAGAGGAAAGAAAAATGCACCCTAGATGTGACATGCATGGTTATTCATGAGGCATGTTAAATGTGTAAATGTGGACATGGATTGATTATTGAATGCTTATCAAATATTGCTCACTTATGCATGGTACTGACTAATTAGTCAGAATTGGCAAAGGTGTTAGTATCAACTGTGAAGCTGGGACTTATTAGTCAAGTTTGGCAATGGTACTGGGCACTGGTCACACAGTGCTGACTCATAAGTCATGACGGCCTTAGCATGTTCAACGCAAGCCAATAAAGATTAGATCTAATCGATATCTGCATTAAATGACTCAGAAGAGCGTTAATGCCGGACCGACCTCAAGTTCGATGAAAACTAAAAGCGCTTGTGTGACTTACCCATCAGTCACTCATCTGTTAAGTTAGAGACTTACCCATAAGTCTCTCATCTGTTTAAGCTAGTGACTTACCCAGCAGTCACTCATTTGTTTAAGCTAGTGAATGACCCATTAGTCACTCATTTGTTTAAGCTAGTGACTTACCCATCAATCACTCATTTGTTTAAGCTAGTGACTTACCCATCAGTTACTCATCTGTTTAAATTAGTGACTTGCTTGTCAGTCACTCAGTATGGTTACTAGAACCTCAAGTGTTGAATTACTAATTTGATTAGAGCTATAAGCTCTGTGTGATTATAATAATAATCATTTGTTGATATTTATATGCATTACTGTGTTTTCTTCCTGGGCTTTGGCTCATGGGTGCTATGTGGTGCAGGTAAAGGGAAAGAGAAGCTCACCCAGCCTTGAGTGGAGATCTTAGGTGGTGATGTGTACATATGCGACCGCTTGACCACCATGCCCAAGGAGTTCTTAGAGGAACTAGGGGGTTACCCTATTTTTGCCACTTAGGTCGGCGGGTTTGTAAATTTCAAACAGTAAAGACCATTTTGAGTTGTAAATAACTTATAAATGTTTTTGATGGGCCCATGTACAGTTTTATGTATTAAATAAAATATATCCTTTCCTTTTGATTGGTTTTCCACCTTAGCCTGTTAATAACACCTAGAAGCACATTTTTAACCAAAGGACTCGGGTAGCGAGTCAAATTTCTGGGTCACCGTTCACCGTAACTGTTCTGGGGTAACCAGGGCATTACAACTTGGTATCAGAGCATGCCAAGGTTAGGGTTCCTGTGGACTGGCTGGGCATGTACACGCATCACTGAAGTCAAGCTCGACTCATGGTTTTGTAACTATTTATGTAGTTATATGTATAACTGCTTAAATATAGTATATATGATTTACCTGTATGCATGAGACACCATGTTAAACCTATGCCCTAAAATACTATATCCTCAACAATTATGTGCTAATTAGTACTGAGATTGCTGGAACATACTCATTAGTATGGTTGATTGTGAATTATTATGTGATACATGCTGAGTGCTAAATGCTATAAACATGTATCTGCTTGTATAATTGTATGATTGTGGAATATGATAATTGTCTGCTTGTTCTTGGATCGTAAGGCGGCAAGAGGTTTAGTTATTACTACCTAACTGGCCATATTGATCGTTGTTTCAGCAAGGAATAACAAATAAGAATGAATCCAGGGCAGACAGATACTTCAGCTGGCCAAAGTGATCGAGGCCAGAATAATAACAGTCAGGGTTAGGAGAATGACCAGTCACAGATTCCACAGCCAACTCCTGCAAACTGACAGCAGTTATTTAATGATCGGCAATCTACAATGTTGAGACAGGGAGAAGAGCTTCATCTCCTGAGACAACAGCACGTGCCTGTAGTGGTTAGTGTGTCAGAGGCACCTCCTGTGTCAGTGCCAGCAGCAGAGCATCTGCCTGAGGTTGGAAATAAATGGCAGCCTCTTTATGAAAGGTTCAGGAAGCAACAACCTCCAGTATTTGAGGGTAGTGCAGATCCTGCCAAGGCGGAGCAATGGGAGTATGATTACCACTATCCTTGATTTCATGAGGGTATCTGGTAATGAGAGGGTGGCCTGTGCCACTTATATGTTTCGGGAGGATGCCCGAATTTGGTGGGAGGTTATTACCCAGACCAAGAATGTTAATGCCCTGAGTTGGGAAGAGTTTCAAACTCTGTTTAATGAGAAATACTACAATGATGCCATCAGGGCAGCTAAAGCTGAGGAGTTCATTAGGCTACTTCAGGGGAGTTTTTCAGTCACTGAGTATGGCTTAAAGTTTGATCGTTTGGCAAAGTTTTCCATGGAGCTGGTGCCCACTGATGGGACCAGGAGAGAGAGATTTTTGTAGGGGCTACAACCCAGATTAGCCCGTGATGTACGTATTACCACTATGGCTGGGGTTACTACCTATGCACAGGTGGTTGAGAAGGCACTCACAGCTGAGAGTGCATTGAACAAGATCTAGTGTGACAGTGCAGCCAGAAAGGTCTTTAGGAGGATAGGTCCTCCATTTGTGGGTTCAAGTAGGGGTGGAGGCCCTAGTGATCAGAAGAGGAAGGTTCCTGACACCTTCCCAGTTCTAGGTCCTGATAGACGTCCTCGTGGTATTACAATGGGTCGTTCAGGTGGTAGTGAAGCTTGGAAGACTCGTCCTGAATGCCCTAGATGCAAGAGGCGTCATTTGGGAGAGTGTAGGGCAAAGACCTACTACTTGTGTGGAGCAGTAGGTCATTATAAGAACGATTTCCCTCAGACAAGAAAAGAAGAACTGAGGAAAGCGGACTTCTCGGCCGCCCCAGCTCGAGTGTTTGCATTGACAAAAGCAGAAGCTGAGGCTTCTCCCTCAGTTGTTACAGGTTAGCTTCTTAGTGTTGGAACCCCTTATAATGTATTGATTGATTCTGGTGCTACACATTCTTTTGTTGCTAGTAGTATTATTGATAGACTGTGTAGACCCTATGATTTTTATACTGTGGGGTTTGGAACTTTTTTGCCCACTGGAGAATTAGTGGTATCCAGGAGATGGGTCAGATCTTTGCCAGTGACAGTAGAGGGCAGAAAGTTATCAGTGGACTTGATAGAGTAGGTTATGAATGACTTTGATATGATATTGGGTATGGATTGGTTGGCGAAGTATGGGGCAACCATTGATTGCAGAAGGAAAATGGTCACCTTTGAGCCTGAAGGTGAGGATCCTTTTGTGTTTGTTGGTACTGTGCATGGACCTCGCATACCTATGATTTTTGTATTGAGGGCTAGGGATTTATTGCCAGGAGGTTGCATTGGATTCTTAGCCAGTGTGGTTGATACCACTCAGGTCGTGCCAGTGAGACCGGAAGAGACTAGACTTGTTTGTGAATTCCTAGATGTGTTTCTCGAAGATCTGCCAGGGTTGCCACCACACAGAGAAATTGAGTTCTTTATAGAACTGGCACCAGGGATGGAGCTAGTGTCTAGAGAACCTTATAGAATGGCCCCAACTGAATTGAAAGAATTAAATGTACAATTGCAGGAATTGTTTGATTTGGGTTTTATCAGACCTAGTTACTCACCCTGGGGTGCGCCAGTTCTGTTTGTAAAGAAGAAGGATGGTTCTCTGAGGATGTGTATTAATTACAGAGAACTGAATAAGCTGACAATCAAGAACAAGTATCCTTTGCCAAGGATAGATGATCTGTTTGATTAGTTGCAAGGTAAGAAGATATTCTCAAAGATGACCTTCGTTCTGGTTATCATCAGTTGAGGGTCAAGGAAGGAGATATACCGAAGACTGCTTTTCGTACCAGGTATGGGCATTATGAGTTCCTAGTTATGTCATTTGGATTGACTAATGCCCCTGCTGCGTTTATGGATCTGATGAACATAGTGCTTAAGGATTATCTGGACTAGTTTGTGATTGTCTTCATCGATGATATTCTGGTATATTCTCAGTCTGAGTTAGAGCATGAGCAGCATCTGAGGTTGGTTCTACAAAGACTGAGAGAACAAAGATTGTTTGCAAAGTTCAAGAAATGTGAGTTCTGGTTATCTCAGGTATCCTTTCTTGGGCACATTGTCAGTAAGGAGGGGATTAAGGTAGATCCAGAAAAGATTGAGGCGGTCAGAGATTGGCCAAGGTCAAAGAATGCTTCTGAGGTTAGAAGTTTCCTTGGATTGGCAGGTTATTATAGGCATTTCGTTGAAGGGTTCTCAAAGATTGCTACTGCATTGACTGAGCTGACATGCAAGAGTCACAAATTTGTGTGGTCAGATAACTGTGAGAACAGCTTCCAGGAACTGAAGCAGAGATTGATTACAGCTTCGATTCTGAGTCTTTCGACAGATCAGGAGAACTTTGTGATTTATTGTAATGCTTCTCATCAGGGTTTGGGCTATGTTTTGATGCAATCAGAGAAGGTAATTGCTTATGCTTCACGTCAGTTGAAGGAGTATGAAAAGAGACATCCCACTCATGATTTAGAGTTGGCGGCTGTGGTCTTTGCTTTAAAGATATGGAGGCATTATCTTTATGGAGAGAAGTGTGAGATCTATACAGACCACAAGAGCCTGAAATACTTCTTCACCCAGAAAGACCTGAATATGAGACAAAGGCGTTGGCTGGAGTTAGTGAAAGATTATGATTGTGAGATTTTGTATCATCCAGGAAAGGCCAACGTGGTAGGTGATGCTTTAAGCTGGAAGGGTCCGGGATAGATCTATGGTATGTGGCTGATAGCTAGAGAGTTAGCAGATGATATGACCAGAGCTAGTATAGAGTTGCTGGTGGGAAAGTTGGCTAATATTACGCTACAGTCTACACTGCAATAGAGAATCAAGGAGGGTCAGCTGAGTGATCCACAGCTGATCAAGATTAGAGAGGGTGTTTTGGCTGGAGCATCCAGAGATTATACAGTGTCTGAGTTAGGCTTGTTAAGATACAAGGGGCGGATATGTGTTCCGCTAGACACTGCTTTGAGGCAAGAGATTCTGGATGAATCTCATACTACACCTTACTCTTTGCATCCAGGCACCACGAAGATGTATCAGGATGTGAGATCGTTGTATTGTTGGCCAGGGATGA
This sequence comes from Humulus lupulus, assembly GCF_963169125.1. Classification (NCBI taxonomy): domain Eukaryota; kingdom Viridiplantae; phylum Streptophyta; class Magnoliopsida; order Rosales; family Cannabaceae; genus Humulus; species Humulus lupulus. The sequence continues at coordinate 109,121,016 of NC_084796.1, forward strand.
AGAGAGATGTAGTGGAGTATGTGACTAAGTGCTTGACTTGTCAACAGGTCAAGGCCAAGCATCAGAGGCCGGCAGGGTTATTGCAGCCTCTGGATATCCCAGAGTGGAAGTGGGAAGACATCACGATGGATTTCGTGGTAGGCTTACCCAGGACTGTTGGTCAGCATGATTGTATTTGGGTGATAATGGATCGCTACACCAAGTCAGCTCACTTCTTGCCAGTGAGGACTACTTATACAGTTGATCAGTATGTAGATCTCTATGTGAGAGAGATCGTGCGGCTCCATGGAGCACCGAGGTCAATCGTGTCAGATCGGGACCCTACTTTTACTTCCAAGTTCTGGGGAAGTTTGCAAAAGGCCATGGGGACACAGTTGAAGTTCAGTACTGCTTATCATCCTCAAACAGATGGGCAATCTGAGAGGACGATCCAGATATTGGAAGACATGCTGCAGGCATGTGTTCTGGACTTTGATGGATCTTGGAGTAAGTATCTGCCTTTGGTAGAATTCTCCTACAACAACAGTTATCAGTCTACCATTGGGGTTGCACCTTATGAGATACTGTCTGGTAGGAAATGCAGATCTCCCATTCATTGGGATGAGACAGGTGAAAGGAGATACTTAGGTCCTGAGGTAGTTCAGAGGACCAGTGAGGCCATTGAGAAGATTAGAGCTTGGATGCTTGCTTCTTAGAGTAGGTAGAGAAGTTATCCAGATCCCAAGCGCAGGAACATGGAATTCCAAGTGGGAGACTATGTTTTCCTTAGAGTCTTGCCATGGAAATGGGTGAGAAGGTTTGGGAAGAAAGGCAACCTGAGCCCTAGATTTGTAGGTCCATTTGAGATCCTGGAGAGGGTTGGTCAAGTGGCTTACAGATTGGCTCTGCCTCCGGCATTGTCAGTCGTGCATAATGTATTCCATGTTTTAGCTCTTCAGAGGTATGTATCTGATGTGAATCATATTTTGAGCTATGAAGATCTGGAGCTTGAGCCGGATCTCTCCTTTAAGGAGCAGCCAGTTCAGATACTTGACAAAAAAGATAAGGTCCTCAGGAATAAGAAGATACCTTTGGTTAAGGTATTTTGGAGGAACAGCATGGTCGAGGAAGCGAGTTGGGAGCTGGAGTCAGATATGCAGAGTTAGTATCCCGAGTTGTTCAGGTAAAATTCGAGGATGAAATTTCTGTAAGGAGGGATAGTTGTAATGCCCCAAAATTCCTAACGCGGTTTAATGGTTGGATTAGTAGGACGGGAGGGCCATAATTGTTTAATTATTCCATTAAATGAATATATGCATGTTTATGTGAACTATATTATAATATGATGTTATATGCATGCATGTGGGTCCACATTTGATTACTATGATATTTTGGTAATTTGGCCCGTTGAGGGAATATTTGTATATTTGGGTGCATATTGTGATTTGTGAATGAGATCCCATTATTATGGAGATATATTCGAGCTATTCGGCATGAGACGGTCTTATATTTTGTTGACCCTGATTTTGGTCAACGACACGGAGTTTAGAAAACGACAGGAAAATGATATAGAGCTTGAAAATAATCTAATGGAAAGATAAAGAACACAGAGATTTATAGTAGTTCGGCCCTAGTGATTGGTAATGACCTACGTCCACTTGATACTATTATTAATATTGAGCTCCCAAGGTGTGATCAAAGAACTAGGGTTCCTGAGTTTCACGGACCTTAGAAAAAGAAAACAATACAACGATGGATAATAGTAATATAATTTTCCAAGAAAAAAGATCGATCCCCTTCCTTGAGCTATCTCTTGTATATTTATAGGCTCAGGAAGAGTTACATGAATTAGGAAATAATATTTATCCTTAATGATCGGATCTGCAGGTCATAATGAAGAGATATTCTCAGATATCATCACAATTGTACAGATCTTTACATAAATAAACGAAATATACGACCAAGCTAGTCGTATATAGAACTTGATCTCTTCGTGTAGAAATAATGTTGGTCGATAGGCGAGCCATATCTCTACTATGCATCCGCCACGTCTCGAAAATCCTTGCCACATCATCAGCAGCTGATTTATGGATAAACATTTGCCCCCCACGTTTATTTATTGCGACCAGCAATAAGTAAACTTAGGAAAATAACTTTTCTTATGCCCCACGAAATCTGTCAGAGCTCTCGTGTGTTCTTGAAAACAGTGACCTAATCACGTCCAATCATGTCTCTTCAGTTTTCAAGAAACCATTTCGACGGCTGTTACACTCCCCCATGCCTTGAAAAAGGTAACTCATGATTACCCCTTTTCGGCACACCTCAGTTTCTATAAATAATCCCCACATTCTTCTTTTAACTCTTTACACGCTATCTTTCTGCCAAGAACTCTCAAGAACTATATTCCAGAGCCCAGAACTTCAAAGTTTTCAGACGCTTTGCCGAGGATCTTTCACCTGCAAACCCAAAGCTTCTCCCTTTCAGGATCTCCAATCTTCATTCAGGTAAATTTTCTTCGACGTTTAACCCTCTGAGATGCCATGCATGCTGCTTCTGTGCTGTGAAACTTTTTGTGTTCTTGAGTAGAAATTTGTGAAAATTTTGTATATACCGTTTGATGCTTGATAGGGTAGTGTACTTTTGCTCTATATAAGTTAGGAATCAGTTTGATAGTCAGGATCATGGGTTTAGGGCGTAAAATCGAAGTAAAAAATTGATTTTTAGGCTAGCTGAAAAACTGGGTTTTTCCCGCCCCTTTGGAGTTGAAAAAGCTTCTTTTTTTTTTTTTTCAGAAAAACTTTTTACTTTCACTTTTTGATCCGTTTTTCAAACTACTCGTGTAATGCCCCAAATTTCCTAATAAGGTTTAGGACCTTGATTAGGAGGCCGGGAGGGCCATAATTGATTTATTATGATATTTAATGATTATATGCATGTTTATGTGAATTATATTATTATATGATGGTAAATGCATGCATATGGGCTCATATTTTAAATGCAAGGGCATTTTGGTAATTTGGCCGTTGGGGGCGTGATTTTGTAATTTTATGCATTTGGATGAATTATAATTAATATAGCCACATTATAGGGTGGATTGGTTCAAGCTTTTCGACATGAGACGATCATGAGATGTAAGTGTTCGGTCTAGTCATAACGGGATTAAGTTCGGGGCTCGGGGTGAGTCTCGGGATGATATATGTGATTAGAGCATTACCGGGAATTAAATGGTAATGGGATGTGATTTATTGGTATTTGAGAATGTGGAGATTAGCGGGAATTGGAGAGTGTTAATTATAATTAACGGTATAGGTTGGAAATGACGAATTTACCCTGGGGAGTGCTTAAAAGCTTTTAAATTGGCCTAGGGGCATTATGGTCTTTTGACCTTAAGGATTGGTTTCAGCTTTTGAGTTTTAGAAGGTTGTGGAATCGTTTAAAAAAAAACAGAGCATCTTTATCCTCATCTCTCTCCCTCACCGTGCACCATTTCTCTTCCTTCTCCCTTTGGAATTTTGAGAGCCAACTTGAGGAAACAAGCTAGGAAATCAAGGTTTGGGCTTAGGGACTTGATTCAGCCATTGAAGGGGGTTGAAAACCAAGCTTGAGGTAAGGAAACTCAGCCATGAAAGTGTGGTTATACTCTGCTTTGGTGTTGAATTTCAACTTGTGATTTCTTGGTGGTTAGTTGGAATTAATGGGAGTTTTGATTAGGGTTTATCTTGGGTCTTGCTAAGGGAGTGTTATAGATCCAGTTTAGGGGTTGTATTGGAGGTTTGAGTGGTGTTTAAACTTGGTTTGAAGGGTGGGTTCCAAGAGAAAACGCGAGGGAAGAAAAACAGGGGTTTTGGCTGAGCTGGGGGTTACGCCGCGGCATGGTCAGGGAGAGCCGCAGCCCTTGGAGTAAACTGGGTTTGGGCGCCTCTGTCTGAGGGGCGGGCCGCGGCATGGCAAAGGAGGGCCGCGGCCCTTAAGGTCATTTTTGGCAAGAAAGGGGTTTTAAGCTTGGGAATTCGAGCCTTAAGCCTCGGGGTTGTACCTAGTACCCGGTTAAGTGGGGATTGATGTCCCGGAGGCTAGATATTGATTTGGGAACCTAAGTTGATCATTTTTATTGATGTGACCTTATGTTTGGTTATGACTAGGTGATCGCTAAAGGACTAAAAGTTGATTGTTCTCAAAGGTCGTTTCTTTTATTAATTCTCGCTCGAACCCTGCACCCTGTGTATATTGATTTGTGCATGGCTATTATGGATGCATGTTGGTTGATTATTGAGCATGACATGCCTGGCTATTATGATGCATGTTGGTTGGCTATTGAGTATGACATGCATGGCTATGATTGATGCATGTTGGATGTTTAAATGTAAACAACTTTCCCATTTGCATATGATTATTATTGAGGCATGCTGGATGATTAAGTGTGATGCATGTGATGCACGAGAAACATGTGATTAGGGCATGCCATGAGTGATGAATATGAGATTGGCCAGAGCTTGAGTCTCTGAGTTTGTGCATGATCATGATTATGCTAGCAACTGTTTAGTAAGCATGCTGAATGCCCTACTCTTGGATAATTGGCATATGATACATATTGATGGCATTGCTTACTTGTGCATGGTACTGACTAATTAGTTAGATTTGGCAAAGGGGCTAGTATCAACTGTGAAGCTGTGACTTATTAGTCAGGTTCGGAAGTGGTACTGGGCACTGGTCACGTTGCACTGACTCATCAGTCAGAATTGGCAAAGGTGTTGGTATCAGCTGTGAAGCTGTGACTTATGAGTCAGGTTCGGCAGAGGTACTGGGCACTGGTCACGTTGCACTGACTCATCAGTCAGAATTGGCAAAGGTGTTAGTATCAGCTGTGAAGCTGTGACTTATTAGTCAAGTTCGGCAGTGATACTGGGCACTGGTCACATAGCGCTGACTGATTAGTCAGAACGGTCTTAGCGTGGTTAACGCAAGCCAACGGAGATTAGATCTAATCGACTATTAGCATTGAATGACTCAAAGAGCATTAATGCAAGACCGACCCCGAGGGTCGATGATTGAAATAAGCACTTGGAGGCTAGTGGCTTACCTAGCAGCCACTCTCCCTCTTGAATCATATGATGTTCACTCAATGGTTTGGAAGCTTTATGCTCCGTGTGATTATAATGATAATCATTTGATAATGTTTATGAAAAGTATTATGTTTTCTTGCTGGGCTTCGGCTCACGGGTGCTATGTGGTGCAGGTAAAGGCAAGAGGAAGCTAGACCATCCTTGAGTTGGAGGGCTTAGGTGATGATGTGTACATATGCAGCTGCTCGACCGCCACGGCCGAGGTTTAAAGTGGAACTAGGGTTGAACCCTGTTTTGCCGCTTAGAACGGCCTGTTGTAAATATTTTCTGTAATAAACTCTGAAATTTATATTTTCGGGATCCCAATGTATATATTAAACGTTCTAGTGAAACGTTACACTCTAACCAAACTGTTTAATCCCTAAACCGCTAATCATACTTAGTTGCACGATTTTGGCCAAATGACTCGATTAGCGAGTTTAGCACTGTTTACAAGGCACACCGTAACGGTCCCAGGAGTTGGGGCGTTACAGCTCGCATAAAACTTAGTGTTTCGGTTAGAATGCTGCTGGTCGATAGACGCGAGCAACATTATTCCAACTTTCAACATAAGCTCCTAGGCTGTGCGTCTTATCTCCTCCTTTGTCTGTTTGCAGTTTATATGCAAGACTCGTGGGGAGGAGAAAGACCCATCGACAATGATCTGCTAGCTCAACTGCTCGAGAACGAAGAACAACCCTCGACATTGATACCAGATATTCCCTTTTCTCGTATTAATCCAAACACTTCCCCAGTCTTGACCCGAAACATGGCTCGCACCAAAACCAAGGCCCAGAAAAGAAAAAACCACGACACTTCCCATCAACCTGCTACTACGGCTAATGCTCCCTCGACTAGTGGTCGAGACGAAAATGCTCCCGATCCAAACATCCAAAGACATGCCCGCCCTCAACACGTTATTCAGCCGGATGTCGAGTGGCATGTAGTCTCTGAAAGTAGGGTGACGGTCAAGATGATCACCAACTACTTAAGGAAATACAGTCTGCCAGGGGTGACCCTAGTCAAGCCCAACCCAGACCAAAGGGCTAATCTGCCTGGAGGCGCCTATAGTGCCTGGTCGCAGTTTCATATTGAGGTAAGGGCCACCTTGCCTCTTCACCCATTCTTTCAGGGGTGGCCAACTATTTTGGAGTTGCCCCCTTTCAAATAACTCTAAATGGATATAGGATGCTTGCTGCACTCTATATCCTGTATAGCCAGAAAAAATGGCCCGTGCCATCGCCTCATGAGGTCAACTACCTGCTTGATCTCAAATCTAACCCCAACCATGAGGGCACGGGGTTCTTCCACCTTTGTCATCAGGAAACTGGGCGCACTTTCCTGACTGACATGACCCACATCTCAAAGGTGGGGAGGTACTACCAAGAGTACCTCCTTACCGCTGACCTGGTCGCGGACAACCTGGCTTTCGCACGAGGAGGTAAAACTTTCGTATCGCTGGCTCACTTCTTCACTTAGTGTTTTCCTCCAAAATGTCTTAAACTTTTGATGTCTTCCAGGCTCGTGGCTGCGACCAAACCCAACTATGGGAATGGAGTCGAGATCGACACTCTTAGCCAGCATGTCAGATGCTGAGAAGAGTGTCAAAAATCTGGTTACAGAGGCTAACCTTAGGTTGGCTGGCCTCTGGGCCCCTCAATCAGATACGAGGGGGCCTTCGGCAGGGAGTGCTCGCACCGAAGAGGAACTCGAGCAGCAACCTCAAGCGTCTCCTCCACGGAGGAGACCGATTGGGGTCATGATCAGGGAACCTGCTAGCACTCCTCGAGCAGAGAGGCCCTCGACCCCTTTAGGGAAAGGAAAGCAGAAGGCCACCGAGCCTGCTGACATCTCTGACGACTCGTCGGATGACAATGGTATAGTAATTTCGCTTTTAAACAATTTGCCAATTCCCTGTCATCTATTCGATCAGGACGACAATTTTAAATATGCTCCACACTTAGGGCCAGACTTCTTCATGTCAAAGAATGAGTGTAAGACTAGTAGAGTCTGTAGTGTAGCGACCAGTAATAATAGCTCGGGTATTGGACTTTGCAATCCTTTTTTGTTTCTTTTTCTGATGTAATGTGTTTGGCTATTCATGCTATCTCATTATTTGACTTTGTTCTTGTTTTTCAGGCATGCACTCCACCAACGTGTTCGACCATTACAGCACCCCAAAGGTTGCTACTGCCCCTCAAAGCAAGAAGAAAACCAGTAAGAGACATACTAGGGAAAGCAGCAAAGAGCCTTAGGCGAAGAAGGCCCAGAAGACAGGCCCTTCGGAGGACGGGCCCTCTGCCACCGTGACGTCGCCTTCTCCCCGCGAACAGCAGACTCCATCTGCTGTGGCAGGGCCGACTCCTTCTCCCGATGCCCCATCTGACCAGCCTTAGCAGGAAGATCCCGCCTCAACTGGGAACTTGATGGTTGGTCGCGCCTTTAAGCTGATCAAGGAAAGGGTCACCAAAATCACAAAGCACGAATGCTGCCGAGAGGCAATGGCGGCTACAGAGACGATGGGTGTTGACCCAATTCTGAACCGAGCCCTGAATGAGTTCACTAGTGTAAGTTATCTCCTTTTGTGAAATCAGGTCTTCGTTAGTTTACTGTTTGTCTAATTTTTGTTATGAATGCAAGCCATGCTAAACCTTACTACCGGCCACATCCGCCTGGGTGCAGTCACTGAGCAGGCCAGGACCTCGTATCAATGGCATGAGGATGAACTCAAGGCTGTTGAGGCCAGACATGCTGATCAGCTACCGACGGTGACTGCGGAAAAGGCCCAACTGGCTAAGGAGTTGGAGGAGAAGCTGAAATCTCTGGAAAAAGCCCTGTTGGAAATGTGCCCTGAAAGCATATGTAGTAGACATTGTTTTATGAAATAAATAAATAAATTGAATTTGTTATGCATATATTTTATGGACTATATTATTCTATGATAATATTATGTAAATATCAGGAAAATTCCTAAGTTCATATATGTGATCTCAAACACGTATTGGTACGGGAGGATTGTGTTTGAGATAAATGAACTTGAATAGTTCGCAGTAAAATAAAGTTATGGAATCTTTAGATTAGTTACTGCAAGTACGGTCCACTAGTATTATGAATACATGTGATCTAGATCCGGATCACTAGTGTGGTAGGACACTTTAGTGTAGGTGCTTTATATATTAGAGAATATATAGAACTGGACCAGATATGTTTATTAATACTTAGTTAAATACCGTTTCAAAGTATTAATTAAATATATCAACTGATGATCATATACAAATAGATCTTAATACTAAAGTTACTATGAACTCCTGTTTATGTTATATGAGTTCTTTGATTCACTTGTTAGGGTCTGTCAGAATGATCAGGCTAGAAACTTTTGTTTTGGGAACTCATTAATATAGATGGCTGGGGACATAGTATACAGATATGGAATCTATACCTTCTCGCAAGAGATTGAATGATGGTTGTCTTAAGAGTTGACTTTTGGGACTAAAAGGTTATTGAGCTCAAATTCATAATTTAGTTATGAATTAACCTTCACTAGTAGAGTCGATGGTACTTAAGGAAACAAGAGATAATTAAAAGGGTAAAACGGTAATTTTATTCCTGATTAATTATGAACCATTATTAGAGGGTGAAGTTGTATGAAATGATTATATCAATGGATGCTTTATGATTATAAAGTACTCGGTAAATGAAATGTCTATAATTACAAGAGTGCAGTCTCATATTTATAGTGGAATAATCATGAGATTAATAAATTAAGATTATTTAATTAAAGAGTTTAATTAATAATCTCAAATTTATTGGAGCTTGGAATTATAGGTCTATAGGTCCCCATGGCGGCTCTATCAACACTGTTCAAGGTAAGAGTTGATATGAAGGGAAAATAGTTTAAAGACATATTTAAGAAGAAATTTGTTCTTCATGCCAAATATGCAATTATATGACAATAGTGATTAATTAATTAATTACAAATTAGTTGTAGTTAACAAAATTAATTAATATTTAATTATTGTATAATTTTCGAAATTATATTAAATAATTGAATTAATTTCGAAATTTAATTAAATAATTAATTAATTATAATTTTCAAAATTATAATAAATTAAATATTTATTTTTTGAAAATTTTGGATTTAATTAATTGGTAGAATTAATTAAATATTTTTATTTGAGTGGGAGATAATAATCTGATAAGTTCAAATTGGATTTGAATTTAAAAGATTAATATTTATTCAAATAATTAATTATATTTGATAATTAATTAAAAAGATAATTAATTTGAATTCAAATTTGAATTAGTAATCAGGTTGTTAGATCTTATCTGACAAAACAGTTTGAATAAATAATTAAATAAAAATTGAAAAAACAACATCCCTAAAATTAGGGAGGCTACACGTGCACACACAGTCCATGGACTGTGTGTGGCGTGTAGGGAAATTTTCAGGGATGGGATTTTCATTTTTATTTATTTAATTAATTAATTAATGGATAATTCAAAAATTGGTTTTTGGATATTTTCATTAATAGAATAATTAATTAATTAAAAAGTAAATTGTAAAATGGTTATAGATTTATTTTTTAAAATTTGAATATTTTCTTTTAAGTATGACTAATCAGAAAAATATATTAAAGGTGTGTGAGACAACTCTGAACATTCGCTCTGTGAAAAATAGAACGATAGTTTTCTCTCCCTGAAAATAAAGAACCAATTATCAGGCCTATTCTTTTGATCTCATGTGTTGAGTACATCAAGTAGAATCACAAATAAACTATCCTTCATTCTCTAAGTGCCCACACATTTCTTGAGGTGTAGAGAACGCTTTGGAAGATCTTGGTGTGAGTACGTGGGAGCGGCTTGGATAGGAAGATCATTCTAAATACGAAAAGATAGCAAGGATACTTGATAGGCTTCAAGAGGTATGAATTCTATCCTTATCTTGTTTATGATTAATGTATGTATATTAATGGATCCACATATTTAAAGGTAGTTTAAATATGTTACAAAATTTTTGTTGTACACTGGGCCAACCACACCACCATTCCGCTGTGTATTAGGAAACTCGTTCCTAACAAGCCCGTGAGCTGAGGGACCAATACAAGGAGTCCAATCGCTCTAACTATAAAGTGGCTAAGCAGCTCGAGCTAGACTTGATCGCGAGCAGGCAAGAAACCAGAGATTTGGAGGGTCGAGTTAAGGACTTGGAGAAGACCAACGCTGCCAACTTAGAGAGGTACAAAAATTCCACCCTGAGGTGCTTCTACGATTGTTGGAAGCACAATCAGGGTGCCAATTTTGACTATCTTCCTAAGAATGCGAGGGAAGCTGAGCTGGCTCGCTGCGCGGCTCTGCTGGCTAAAGAAGAAGGATCGAGGGTCCCTGCTTCTCCCGAAATCTCGCTGGCCGCTGGGATGGAGAGTGCAGACAATGAAGTTGTCGACCAGAACCTTCCCCAGGATCTTCCTGCTCCTCAAGCTCCTTAGTCTTTTCTTTTTATATTTTTTCTTTTTTTAACTACACGACCCACGGGTCGCGATGTAAAGACAATGATTTTTTGGTTTGCTGCACGGGCAGCTTTTACTTTCATTTTGAACAATTACATCCAAGCAGTTACTGCTTGCGGTGTAAAAGGATCGCTTTGATATTATAATATATTTGCATATTATAACATCTATTTGTTCGCATGACCGAACTTAGCATAACACTTTGGTTTGATTTAACAAAATATCAAAATTTTGAAAAATACTCTAAGTGCCCTAGCATGCTTTCACTTATTTTCCTCATGTGTTTACATACCTTTTAACGATATGCTTTGCTTACTTGTACCTTGTATGCCCCCCAAGTGATCGGGGAGCTTTAGGTCCTCTGTCACTTGCCTTGACTAGAACCTGCCCGAACGTTACTGCTCGTAGCAATGCGATTAGAATTATAATACTGCAAAACAACACATGTAATGAGCAAATACTTGTAATAAATACAATGGTTGGCAAGAAATGACTGACTGAGCACAGTCCCTTTTATTCTCGTAGTAAATGGACTAAACATGTCTTTACGAGTGATCAATAAGATCTTACACAAAACTTGTAAAAAGTAAAATTTATACAAGCCAATTCTTTAAGAAGAGTTGTTCATTGATAATACTTGCGCAGGTGTTCTCCATTCCAATATCGAGGAACGAGTTCTCTGTTTAAGCGTGCAAGTTTATAAGTGCCTAGGTGAAGGACTTCATCAATCTGGTAAGGCCCTTCCCAATTTGGCCCGAGTACTCCAGCAGCTTGGTCGTGGGTGTTAAGAAAAACTCTTCGGAGCACAAGGTCTCCAACATTTAATTTTCTTTCTTGAACTTTGGAGTTGAAATACCGGGCGGCCTTCTGCTGGTATGTAGCTACTCGGAGCTGGGCTTGCTCATGCCTTTCATCAATTGAGTCCAAGGATTCCATCAGGAGCTGGCTGTTAGAATCCTGGTCGTATGTTAATCTGCGATGAGAGGGTGGATCCAACTCAACAGGCAACATGGCCTCATACCCGTATTCCAAGGAAAATGGGGTATGATCTGTTGCTGTTCGGTGGGAAGTTCTGTACGACCAGAGGACTTCAGGCAACTGTTCTAGCCATGCCCCTTTCGCTTCTTCAAGTCTTTTCTTCAGTGCATCCTTCAATGTTTTGTTAACTGCCTCGACTTGCCCGTTTTCCTGGGGGTGAGCGACTGAAGAAATTTTTTGATAATGTCGTGACGTTTGCAGAAATCTGTGAATAGATCGCTGTCGAACTGGGGGCCGTTGTCCGAGACTATCTTCTTTGGAAATCCATATCGACAGATGATGTTTTTGACTACGAATTTATGGTCGCGAGTGGCTCGGCTTCGGCCCATTTGGTGAAGTAGTCGATGGCAACAACTGCGTACTTTACACCACCTTTCCCCGTAGGCAAAGATCCGATTAGATCTATTCCCCAAACCGCAAAGGGCCATGGACTCTGCATCTGCTTTAACTCATTGAGAGATGCTCACGAGATCTTAGAAAACCTTTGACACTTGTCACATTTTCGCACGAACTCCATGGAGTCTTCATTCATTGTTGGCCAAAAATATTTCTGCCTTAGGATCTTTTTCGACAGGCTTGGCCCCCCAGCGTGGTCCCCGCAAAAACCTTCGTGTACCTCCTTCATCAACTCTTTGGCTTTCTCCTTTGTAATACACCTGAGAAGTGGCAGTGAGTATCCCCTTTGGTACAGGATTTCATCGACCAGGATATACCTAGCAGCTTGCCACTGAAGGGTCCTAGCTTTGTTTCTGTCCGCTGGTAGATAGCCGCTTGATAGATACTCTACATATGGTGCCATCCATGTATCTGTCATCTGGATGACTACAGTGGTTTCTGTTGCTTGGATGATGGGTGCGGATAGTCGCTCGACTGGCACTATGTTCAGAGTATCAGCATCTTTTGCACTTGCCAACTTTGCCAAAGCGTCTGCATTGGAATTCTGATCACGAGGCACTTGCTGGAGAGTGTATCTGCCGAATTGGGCTAACAGATCCTTTGCTTTGTTCAGATAGGCGACCATCTTTAATCTACGTGCTTGATACTCTCCCAAGATTTGATTCACGACTAGCTGAGAATCACTATAAATGTCAAGCGCTTTTATGTTCATGTCCTTGGCTAACTGCAGTCCAGCGAGCAGTGCTTCATATTCAGCCTCATTGTTAGAGGCAATGAAGTCAAATCTTATTGCACAGTGAAATTGATGCCCTTCCAGCGTTATCAATATCACTCCTGCTCCTGCGTGGGATTCATTAGATGATCCATCGGTGAACAATTTCCACGAGGGTGCTTGGATTTGACATTCAGGCTCGCTAGGCTCCTCGATCTACTCGCCACCCGCAGGCTCTGTAAACTCGGTGATGAAGTCAGCTAAGGCTTGTCCCTTTATCGCTGCTCATGGTAGGTAAGATATGTCGAACTGCCCGAGTTTGACTGCCCACTTTAGTAATCTTCCGGCAGCCTCTGGCTTTTGCAGAACTTGCCGAAGAGACTGGTCGATCAATACCGTAATCAGATGGGCTTGGAAGTAAGGCCGCAGCTTCCTAGAGGCCAATACTAAGCAGTAGGTTAACCTTTCAATGGGCGGATATCTCAATTCTGCTCCGATCAGCCTTTTGCTTACATAATAGACAACCTTCTGCACACATTTTTCTTCTCTCACCAGAACAGCACTAGCAGCGTAATCTGTGCTTGCCAGGTAGATGAACAAAGTCTCTTTATCGACCGGCTTCGACAGAATGGGTGGCTGCGCCATAAGCGCTTTTAGTGCTTGAAAGGCCTGTTCGCACTCATCTGTCCATTCAAATTTCTTATTGCCTCTGAGTAGATTGAAAAATGGGACGCACTTGTCCGTGGATTTTGAAATAAATCTACTAAGAGCGGCAATTATCCCAGTTAGACTTTGGACATCCTTAATTTTCACTGGTGACTTCATCTCGATCAGGGCTTTTATCTTCTCGGGATTTGCTTCAATTCCTCTTGAATTAACTATGAATCCCAAGAACTTCCCTGATCCAACTCCGAAGGAACATTTAAGGGGATTCAGCTTCATCCTATATTTATTAAGGACGTTGAAGCATTCCTGCAAATCCCTTACATGTCCATCTGCCTTCTTCGACTTAACCAGCATGTCGTCGATGTAAACCTCCATGTTTGACCCGATCAGCTCCTTAAAAATGTAGTTGACGAGTCTCTGGTAAGTCGCACCAGCGTTTTTCAAACCAAAGGGCATCACCTTGTAACAGTAGAGCCCTGTATCGGTTCGAAAGCTAGTGTGATCCTCATCAGGGGGATGCATACTAATCTGATTATACCCAGAGTATGCATCCATGAATGAGAGGATCTCGTGTCCTGCAGTGGCATCGACCAGCTGGTCGATCCTCGGGAGTGGGAAACAGTCTTTGGGGCAGGCTTTATTGAGGTTTGTAAAATCCACGCACGTACGCCACTTGCCATTCGGCTTGGGTACGAGTACGGGATTGGAGACCCACGTTGGATAAAACACCACCCTGATGAACCCATTCTCCTTCAGCTTCTCGACTTCTTCCTTCAAAGCTTTTGATCGGTCTTTGTCGAGCAGCCTTCTTTTCTGCTGCACAGGTGGAAAGCTTTTGTCAATGTTCAGGACATGGCTGATGACTGCAGGATCTATCCCAACCATGTCTTTATGCGACCAAGAAAAGACATCCTGGTTCCTCTTTAAGAACTCCACCAGTGCTTGTTTTGTTGTTGTCTCTAAGTTTTTACTGACTTTCACAACTCTGGTCGGATTTCCCTCATTGAGTTGGACTTCTTCAAGGTCCTCGATGGGGCCTACTTCTTCTTCGAAAACCTCAAAGCAAGGATCTAAGTCTCTATCCTCACTTTGGGCAACACCCTATTTGGTGAGATTATCACCTGAGCGGGCTTGAACATCAGATGCCCTTTGTAACTCTTTTCCGGCAGTATCTCTCGATACACCCTTTTTTGCCTTGGTGATCGAGGCATTGTAGCATTCTCTCGCCTCCCGCTGGTTTCCCAGCACGCATCCTACTCCTGCGTCTGTTGGGAATTTCATGGCGAGGTGCCATACAGAAGTGATGGCGAGGTGCCATATAGAAGTGATGGCTCGAAGGTTAACCAGAATTGGTCTCCCTATCACAACATTATACGCTGAAGGACAATCAACTACTATAAAAGTAGTGAGTAATGTCCTGTTAGCAGGCGCAGTACCTGCTGTGACTAGGAGTCTAATCGACCCTACTAGGGCGAGCCCTTCTCCAGAAAAACCATAAATGGTTTGGTTGAATGGCTCTAGGTCCTTGATGGACAATTTCATCCTTTCCAGCGAGGACTTATATAGGATGTTGACCAAACTTCCTGTATCGACCAACACCCTCTTCACCATCATATTTGTGATTTGGACATCCACGACCAGCGGATCGGAGTGTGGGAATCGCACATGCTGGGCGTCGTCGTCAGAGAAGGTGATCGGTTCCTCCTCTGTTCGAGCCTTTTTGGGTGCACGATCCTCGACACTCATCTTCTCGATGTCCTGGTCGTGGCATAGGGTTCGAGCGTATCGTTCCCTCACTTTTCCACTATCTCCTGCAAGATGCGGGCCTCCGCAGATGGTGAGTAGGGTACCTGCTACGGAAGTTGGCTGTAAAGGTGGCGAGCGCTGGCGTGCAGGCGCTGACTCGTTGCCACCTTGAGCCTCTCACTGAGAACCTCCCGCGGCTCGTACATATCATCTTAAGTGTCCCTGTCTTATTAGGAACTCAATCTCGTCCTTTAGCTGGTTACACTCATTGGTGTCGTGCCCGTAGTCGTTATGATAATGACAGAACTTTGTCGAATCTCTCTTGGAGATATCTTTTCTTATAGGCGCGGGTCATCTATAGGGCACGCTTGAGCCGGTCGCTTGAAAATCCTCAGCTCGGCTTTCGACAAGGGCAGTGTAATTGGTGAATTTTGGTTCATACCGATTATTTTTGGGACGCTTACTCTCGGAGGTCGAGGGTTCGCCATTCGCCCGCTTTCCACCATTTTTACCGCTGCCATTCCCGTTGCCTTTGTCGTTGCCATTGGGCTTAGACTCGTTGGCGGCTTTGGTGGGTTCTTCCTTGGACCCCTTGTCTTTTGCAGGCGATTTGCCTTCGTTGGCAATCGCATCCTCGAGCTTGGTGTATCGATCAGCTCGATCTAAAAACTCCTGGGTAGTGTTAACCCCATGCTTCCTGAGGCTACTGCAGAGAGGAGAATAGCGCCTAACCCCAGCGGTTAGGGCCATCATCTTGCCTTCATCACCCACAGTCTTGGCTCCTGCCGCGGCTCGCATGAAGCGTTGAACATACTCCTTCAAAGGCTCCCCTTCTTTCTGGCGTATCTCGACCAGTTGGTTTGCCTCGGTGGGGTGCACTCGACCCGCATAGAACTGTCTGTAAAACTCCTTCACGAACATTTCCCAGGATACTATACTCGCAGGAGGGAACTTAAAGAACCACTCCTGAGCGACATCAAAAAGGGTCGCTGGGAATATCCTGTAGCGAGCATCTTCAGAGACTTTCTGAATGTCCATTTGTATCTCAAATTTGTTTACATGAGATACAAGGTCCCCATACCCGTCAAAGTTTGGCAGGGTCAGCATCTTGAACTTGCTGGGGGTTTCTGCCACATCAATCCTTTATACGAAAGGGGTGCCTCTCCTCCGATCGTACTCGATATGCGATGTCCGCCCCCAACCAGCTGCTATATAGCTTGGTTCAGGGCATTGATTTGAGCCTGAACAGCTTCAGGAATTGTTGGGGCCTCTGGCGCTGGGGGGATGTATTCATCGTGCCTTTCTCGGCGGTCGTTGAGTACATCCCTCAGGTCATCGTCTCTTCGCCGCTGCTCGCTGGCTCCGAGCCAGCTAAAGGCGTTGTTCTGTCTGGGCTGCCCCCCATCATTATGTCCTGCTTGTCGGTCTTCTCTAGGTGGGGGGCTTTTGCCTCCACCTTTCTCCTCATTTCTCCGACCAGCATTCCCTCTGCCTGAGTCGGCTTCATTGTAGTCGTGGCCATCTCTAAACCTTGACTGGCTATGGTGGGACCGACTGCTTCCTCTGTTGCCTCCTTGGGCTGGAACTTCCCGAGCGTTAGGGGGAGGCCTGCGCTAGTCGGTGGGTCCCCGTGCATTGTCATGCCATGGAGGGCCCATGACTGTAGAGCCTGTCTCTGAGTTCCTTCTGTTAGCAGAAGGACGCTGCCCCCTGCTTAGTGGGTGCAGCTCTTCGCCCCTGGGCGTCTAGGGCTGCGGGGCTGTTGCCCGGCCCTATTCTGCCTTGGGCGTAGGGGATTTCCTCGACTAGCCTGGGACGGAGGCTGCGTCTCAGGGTCCCTAGGTGGGATATCATCCTAAGGCATCAGTGGATGCTCCAGCCTTTGAGGGCTTGTTGGCTGGAGTGGAGGGCTAGGATTGGGACCTCTTTGAGGTGGCCCACTTGGGGGTTGATCAGGCTGCGAGGCAGGTGTAGCCTGATTCCTAGCCAACTAGAGGGCTGCTTCAAGGGCTGCCATGGCATCCCTCTGACCCCGGTCCATCTCCGCCTGTCTTTCGCTCAGCTCTTGGCGCTGGCGCTCTATCTCCCTTTGCTGTGACACCATTGTCTCGGAGGCACTCTCTTGATTGGCCCTCAGAGCAGCCAACTCATCTTGCAACACCCCCAGTGTTGTCTTCAGGGCCTCAGAGTCCACTTCCTCCTCATTGAACTCCAAATGAGGTTCTTCTTCAGCCATATTTGGGGGAGGAGGCTGGGATGGTGCGGCAGCAGGCTGTCCAGTTTTCTTGGTAGTCTTTGCCATTAGATTTTCTTGAGTTCAACTCTCAATGAAAGCACCAGAATGTTGATCCTGATTTTGGTCAATGACACGGAGTCTAGAAAACGACATGAAAATGATATAGAGCTTAAAAATAATATAATGGAAAGATAAAGAACATAGAGATTTATAGTGGTTCGGCCCCAGTGATTGGTAATTACCTACGTCCACTTGATACTATTATTAATATTGAGCTCCCAAGGTGTGATCAAAGAACTAGGGTTCCTGAGTTTCACGGACCTTAGAAGAAGAAAACAATACAACGATGGATAATAGTAATATAATTTTCCAAGAAAAAAGATCGATCCCCTTCCTTGAGCTATCTCTTGTATATTTATAGGCTTAGGAAGAGTTACATGAATTAGGAAATAATATGTATCCTTAATGATCAGATCTGCAGGTCATAATGAAGAGATATTCTCGGATATCATCACAACTGTACAGATCTTTACATAAATAAACGAAATATACGACCAAGCTGGTCGTATATAGAACTTGATGTCTTCATGTAGAAATAATGCTGGTCGATAGGCGAGCCGTATCTCTGCTACGTATCCGCCACGTGTCGAAAATCCTTGCCACGTCATCAGCAGCTGATTTATGGATAAACATATTTCAAATTAGCAATTTTTTCATAACAGGGGTCTTTTATTGGGATATTAAGTAATGAGGATGTTATTTGATGATAAATTGGGAATTATTGAGATCAAGAGGGAATTCTGGAAGTTTTGACTATAATACCTCCGAGAGTGTTTTCGGGACCCCGAGCACTAGGTTTTATTTGAGGTTACTTAAGCTTGAAGTAGCTTGTCAGATAGAACCGTACGTTAGAAAACCTCTCGTTCTCTTCCTGTTAGTTCATTTTATCGTTCGAGGCACTTTCGAAGAAATCTCGAATTCTAGGAGTCGGAATCAAGCGAGGGTCGAGGCATAGCGATCCTAGGAATAATTAGAAGCTTCTTGACCGAAGGATTTGACGAGAAATAACCCAATCAAAGGTAATCTAAGTTTTAAGTTTTGAGTTTTTAGAGTTTCTAAGCTTCGAATTGGATTTTGTGAATCGTTGAGTTTTTGGTTCGTTTGAGCCTCGGGATTTGATGGTTTTGGATCATTGGGAAGCTTGGGAACTTGGATATGAGGATTTGGAAGTGTTTAGGTATGTTTTTGGAGGCCGCGACCCTGTTCCTGGGCGCCGCGACCCTTGCTCTTGGAGTGGCTGAGGGCCGTGGCTCAAGGTTCTAGGGCTGCAGCCCTTGGGCAGGTTTGAGCCCGTTTGAGTGTTTTGACCTCGGGAACTTGGTTTTAGGCCTTGGGATGGTTCATACTACCCGGATTAGTGGGGATTGATGTCCTGGAGGCTAGATCTTGGTTTGGGAACCTTTTTTATTCATTTTATTGATGGTGTCTCATATTTGGTTATGACTAGGTGACCGCTAAAGGGCTAAAAGTCAGATCGTTCTCAGGGGTCGTTCTTTTATTCATTATCGCTCGAATCAGAGGTAAGAAAACTGCACCCCAAATGTGACATGCGTGGTTATTCATGAGGCATGTTGAATGTGTAAATGTGGACATGGATTGATTATTGAATGCTTAGAAAATCTTGCTCACTTGTGCATGGTACTGACTAATTAGTCAGAGTTGGCAAAGGTGTCAGTATCAACTATGAAGCTGGGACTTATTAGTCAAGTTTGGCAATGGTACTAGGCACTGGTCACACAGTGCTGACTCATAAGTCATGATGGCCTTAGCGTGTTCAACGCAATCTAATAAAGATTAGATCTAATTGATATCTGCATTAAATGACTCAGAAGAGCGTTAATGTCGGACCGACCTCA
The DNA here is from genome assembly GCF_963169125.1 of Humulus lupulus. Taxonomy (NCBI): domain Eukaryota; kingdom Viridiplantae; phylum Streptophyta; class Magnoliopsida; order Rosales; family Cannabaceae; genus Humulus; species Humulus lupulus. Next base: position 109,140,314 of record NC_084796.1, read on the forward strand.
AGTTCGATGAAAACTAAAAGCGCTTGTGTGACTTACCCATCAGTCACTCATCTGTTAAGTTAGAGACTTACCCATCAGTCTCTCATCTGTTTAAGCTAGTGACTTACCCAGCAGTCACTCACTTGTTTAAGCTAGTGACTTACCCATCCGTCACTCATTTGTTTAAGCTAGTAACTTACCCATCTGTCACTCATCTGTTTAAGGTAGTGACTTACCCAACAGTCACTCATCTGTTTAAATTAGTGACTTGCTTGTCCGTCACTCAGTATGGTTTACCAGACCCTCAAGTGTTGAATCACTCATTTGATTAGAGCTATAAGCTCTGTGTGATTATAATAATAATCATTTGTTGATATTTATATGCATTACTGTGTTTTCTTGCTGGGCTTTGGCTCATGGGTGCTATGTGGTGCAGGTAAAGGGAAAGAGAAGCTCACCCAGCCTTGAGAAGAGAGCTTAGGTGGTGATGTGTACATATGCGGCCGCTTGACCACCACGGCCAAGGAATTCTCAGAGGACCTAGGGGGTTACCCTATTTTTGCCGCTTAGGTCGGCGGGTTTGTAAATTTGAAACAGTAAAGACCATTTTGAGTTGTAATTAACTTGTAAATGTTTTTGATGGGCCGATGAACAGTTTTATGTATTAAATAAAATATATCATTTCCTTTTGATTGGTTTTCCACCTTAGCCTATTAATAACACCTAGAGGCATATTTTTAACCAAAGGACTCAGGTAGCGAGTCAAATTTCCGGTTCACCGTTCACCGTAACTGTTCTGGGGTAACTAGGGCATTACAGTAAGTACGGTTTGCTGGGTATCATGTTGATACAAATAATCTAGATTCGGATTATTGATGTGGTAAGACATCTCGGTAAAAGTGCTTTATATAATATGATTATATATGACATGGACCGATATGAATAAGTCTTTATCCAAAAACCATTTAATAATAAAGACTTGTAATTCATATCATAACTGATGATCATTTATAGATCAACCTAAATCCTGAGTGTTCATGAACTCCTGTTCATGTTTATTAAATCTTTTGATTCATTCGTTAAGGTCTCTTCATAGAATGAGGCTAATGACTTTTGTTTTGGAGATTTGATATCATGAATGGCTGGGAGCATGTATCAACAATACATAATCTTATATTTCCTAACGGATTGTATATTAGTTCCCTTAAGGGTTAATTCTGGAACTGAATGATTTTGAGCTCAAATTTATAATTAGATTATAGATTAATTATTCACTAGTGAATTAATGGTACTTAAGGAATAAGAAGTAAATTAGAAAGGTAAAATGGTAATTGTTCCATTCTAATTTATGAACTATTTAATTAGAGGGTTGAACTATCGTAAGATGGTTATATCAATGGACAGCTTAGAATAAGATTTCTGTAAAAGTATATCTATAACATAAAGAGTGCAATTCTGAATTTATAGTGGAGAAATATCAGAATTAATAAATTAACTATTATAATTAAAGAGTTTAATTATTTATTTACAATTTATTGGAGCTTGATGTTATAGGTCCATGGTCCCCGAAATGGCTCAAACAAACACCAAAGGTAAATACAAAAATGGGCAAAATGACTTATTTGATAAGTAAAATATTTTTCTATGCACTAAACATAATTATTGTATAATTATATGTATTTAATTAATTGAGAATTAATTAATTATTTGATTTAACAAAAATATAATTAATTTTGAATTAATTTATTTTTGGAATTTAGATAATAAGAATTTTTTTTTGGAAAAAACCACATGCCTTCCCATGCATGTGGTACACGTGTAGCACAGTGCTCAGTCACTGTGCTACATGCATAAAAAGCTCTTGGTAGTTTCTTAGTTCCACAATTTTAGTTATTTAAATATTAAATAAATAATGAGATATTGTAATATGATTAAAATATTATTATTTAAACAAAATCTGATAACTGATTAGTTATTTTCAAATTGTTTAAAATAACTAATATTTTATTTTTAATATATTGGATATATTAAATATAGGATATCAGTTTTTCAGAACGATACTTTTCAGGGATATAAAATATATCGTGAAATCTCTCTAAGAGAAAGAGAACAGTGATACAAGCATAGATCACTGTTCTTCACAAACTTAGGTCCAAACTTTATTAGATCTCATGTGTTGA